>NW_020685214.1:1342-3087 GCF_002925995.2 Terrapene triunguis
CGCGGGTACAGGGGGACTGGCTGGGGGGCCGGGGGGAGGGGAGGGAGCGGGCGGGAGAGGGAGAGAAGGGGGCGACCAGGCCTACAGCAGGGGCGCTGCCACGTAGCCCCTCCCGCTGCGCCGCCTCCTGCCACCTGCCGCGAGGGCTCCGCTCCGGTCGGCGGGGAGGGAAGGAAGAGGACTGCCCTGCAGGGCGCTCCAGTCCTCCGCGCCGCCGCCCCCTACAGGGCGGCCGGAGCGGAACAACAACAACAAAAAAGCGGCCGTGCCGCCCTAGGATTGGGCAGAATGCCGCCTCGAACAATCTGCCGCCCCAGGCACCAGCTTGCTCAGCTGGTGCCTGGAGCCGGCCCTGATTCTTGAGTAACCATCCAAAAGATAACCGCAACCCTTCCACACCCAGACTTGCTTGTGAAACACAGGGATCAAAGTTTGTCATGGTGTCTTACTGAGGAGTATGACCCAGAATACTCTACAGGAGCCTTGCTGGATTGGTTACTGCACATGAGAATGATCTCTACCAATCTAATACTTTTAGAGCCCTCAGCCCTGTAGGATGTGAGCCCCACCATCTCCCTTCACTGAACTGCAGGTGTTGTCATTCACCAGGAGATGTCTGTTGGAAGGAAGAGGCTATTTACTGCTGCCATTAGCCATGCACTCACTCATGTTCACATAATCTGCCCAGAGTCTCTTTTGGGATGTCCTTCCAGCCTGGCCCATTTTATCTCTTTATGCTGGAGGGCAAAAGGAAGTCAAGCAAAGTAACTTGTAATCTCCTTTGTGTGTGGCTAAATAGAATGTAGCAGATGTATTAGTAATAAAAGCAGGAGTGGATTTACCATGAAACAAAATGCAGGACAAATCTCATCTGACAACCAGCCCCCGAGTCCCTGCCGGTGGTGCAGCAGGGCTCAGGCAGGCAGGCTGCCTGCATGCCGTGGCCATTGGCCCCACGCCACTCCTGGAAGCGGCTGGGTGCTGGCAGGTCTCTGTGCGCCTCTGTTGGGGGGAGGCGGCTCTGCGCACTGCAGCGCACAGAGACCTGCTGCCCCCATTTCCCCAAGGGGCGTGCAGAGACATGCGAGCAGCGCTAAGGCGGCTCCCTGCCCACTCTGTCTCCCTTCTTCCGCACCGCACCACTCCCGGAAGTGGCCACCGTCATGTCCCTGCGGCCCCGCCCCGAGTGCCGACTCTGCAGTTCCCATTGGCCGGAGAGTGGTGGAGGGAGCACCAGTCAGCGCCTGAGGGCAGCGGCGTGCGGAGACCCCCGGTCTCCCCCACCTAGGAGCTGTGTGTGCCGGTCACTTTGGGAGTCATGCTGCCCAAGGTAAGCACCACCCCGCTGCCCCCCTCCTGCATTCCAACCTCCTGCCCCAGCCCAGAGCCTGCACCCTGTACCCAAACTTCCTCCCAGAGCCCATATCCCTCACCCCCTCCCACACCCCAACCTCCTGCCCCAGCCCAGAGCCCGCACCCTGCACCCAAACTTCCTCCCAGAGCCCGCAGCCCTCATGCCCTCCCACACCCTAACCTCCTGCTCCAGCCCAGAGCCTGCACCCAGCACCCAAACTCCCTCCCAGAGCCCAATCCCTGCAGCCCCTCCTGCCCCAATCAAGGTACCTCACTTTATTTTCATTTACTTCCCATTACTTATAATATAAGAGGAGGATGAAGAAAAAAGAATGAAAAACGGGGGAGGGAGATAAGAGAGAATGTTCTTTTTCTTGGCTGGGTCCCGCGGG
>NW_020685215.1:0-3267 GCF_002925995.2 Terrapene triunguis
TGGTGCTCTAAAATGAACTATTCAAATGCTGTACAGAACAGTGGGGAAATGCCTCTTACCCCTTTGGTGATCACCTTATGCCCACCCCACTAAAAGCTACCCATTTAAAAGCAAGTTAATTTCAATGTTAATCTCTTCCTAAGAAGTGCCTAGAATATTCTACCAAGTGCTATTTCTCCCATAGTGCTTTAATACTGAGGGCATAGCATAGTTGCATAGACTAAAATTGAGCATTAGGAAAATACGGGAGACAGCAAAATGCAATTTTCTAAAATGTCCCCACCAGGGTCGGCTCCAGGGTTTTTGCCGTCCCAAGCAGCCAAAAAAAAAAAAAAACCGTGATCGCGATCTGCAGCACTTCCGCCGCCACTCTACTGCTGCCGCTTCATTCTTCAGCGGCAATTCGGCAGCAGGTCCTTCCCGCTGAGAGGGACCGAGGGACCCGCCGCCGAATTGCCGCCGAAGAGCCGGACGTGCCGTCCCCTTCCATGTGCCGCCCTAAGCACCAGCTTGCCACGCTGGTGCCTGGAGCCGGTCCTGGTCCCCACTATTAAATTACCTATTTTTCCCATTCCACTATTGCTTCTTTTGTTACCATTTTAAGAGCCCATATCAAAATGATGCTCAATATTGAGATAAATAAAAAGGAGGGGTTAGAATATATTTTTCTCTTATTTCAAGCAATTTCTAAATCCTGAACACAACAGAAAGCAAAAATCACTCACTCAAAGTTAATTGGTAAAGTGATCACAGGTGGTCTTTTTATCGAGACAAACCCAGTTTTTCACATGATGTCCTAGGATCGTAGACAATTCTTGAAAGACATCTGAAATGTCCTGTTTTTTTCATTTCACCACTTGAAATGTTTGCTTTTCCCCCCTAACTACACAATGTTTGCTCAGTGGTATTGCTAGACAGTAGAATTTGCTCTGCGTTTACAAGCAAGGAGTGTTTGGAGTGACTAGAAAGGTAGAAACAAAGTAAACATTGTCAAAGCCCTTCCTCTTTACTTAAAATTAGCATTAATTGCACTTGCTCAGTGATTCAAGATAAACTCATTGTTTGTTACTAGAAAAAAATCTCCACTCTGTGAAATAAACACATGTTGCTATTGAATCAGAAGCTGGCAATAGTACACCACACATTTTTTAAAAAGTGCATTTTGTCTTTTGTACGACTATTTCACCACCACAAAAAATACTGCCACATTGCTGTGTCACTGTGTTTGATTCCAAAATTATGGCCACATTATCAACAGAAAGACTCCCATTGACTTGAGTGGTCTCCAGATCAGGCCCACATTGGGCATGAAAGGAAAATTCCATCATCCCTATGTGGGATATGCACTAGCTCACAACAAGGGGGAAAGGGAAGACTTATGTAATATGATATGGATACAACACTCATCTGCCTTCTTTGCTGAACACACATCCTTCACATATCCAGGTACTCCCTCCTACCCAGTGCCTCTTTTTAGTTCAGAGTGTACACAGATCTCTGTCTAAAGAATGAAATCAGCTTGACAAATTATAATACTTTTAGAGAAGAAAAAAAGCTAATGCTTTGGAGCCTGCCATCAGCTGAAATTGATATTAACCAACATCCTATTCATCTTACTCACATGAGTAGTTGTACTGAAGACAGTGGGACTACTTCTGAGAGTAAGACAAGCACGATTCTGATCACTCTACTAAATTATAACTGACAGTATTCTCGCAGGTGGAATTATAAAATATCTAACTGTAACTAATACTTTAACTATGTTAACAGATTTTGAAAATGGCACCTGTCGAAAAAATTCTTCCATCAGTGCCGTTGTCCACCGGTAGTGCAGTTCCCAAGATTTTGCTGGATGGCTTATGTCTGCTGCATGTAGAATCAAAGACATGGCTTTGGCTTTGTCTATCCTGTCAAATCAAGGACATGCTCCAATTATCTCAGAACAAAAGCAACTATTTAAAGTCTTTTCTTGTGCATGAACTCATTTAAAACTTCTAAAGAACAGAATGGAAAATAACCTACCCCTCTGTCTGCTGCAGAGTATGTCGCATTGTTTTAATTTGCTGGAAATGTCCTGACATATCTGTTGACAAGACCATCTCAATGACCAGGCTACGCAGTTCCCTAAAAGCAATCAAAAGCAAAGTTACTAATTACAATTCATTTATTCTGTTTACGGAACATTTGCTTGAGAAGCACTGGTTAATTCATATCTTTCTAAACAAAAATGAACACTTTTTTTAATTAAAAAAAGCACTTCAAGACATGATTAGCAACTGGAACCTTATGTCCCTAAGGGGATTCTGTGGCAGCAGCATACTTCACAAAATCAGCTCTGCAATTATTATTTCAGAGTCGTGCTGTTTTGTGATTCCTCTTTTCTAGTGCATAAACTATAATTAAGTGCAATCCTGGCTATAACTCTTCTGCTTATTTCACCCCAGTACTAGGATCATCACATTCAGAAAGAGGGGGACCAATTAGACCGTTGGGTCCACTACAACAGCAGGAGGATATAAGCTTCCAACTTAGTGTACAGCAGATACAACACTAATATTAGCTGCTAGAAGGTTCAGGAGCCATTTAGGAGACCAAGAAGTGTCAAGTCTGAAATGTTAGGAATTCAGGCTATTTAAAGTTCCTCTTTATTCTTTTCCACTTTTTCAAGTTTGGTCAGAACAGCACCAGTGTCCAATACACCACGAGCTTAATACTATGGACCATTACAAAGTGGCACAAATTAGAACAGCTCTACATTTTATCTACAGCTTGTACATATTTCTTTCAAAGACAAAGGTTTGTCTATCAACCTTCTATTCAATAAACACACAAATATATGCATATATAGTATAAATCATTAACTCCCATCACTAGCAATTGCTGATTTGGTAACAAGTGCTTCTTCATTCACTGACTCTTAGTGCCATGCTGTATACATATCCCATTAGGGTGAAAGGGAGCTGCAGATAGGTAGGAGGATGTAGGGGAGAATACATGACCTTAAATGTGTGTTTATGAAGCATGCAACCTTATGCATATTTCTGTGATCTTAAAATTCTTTCTTCCGTAATACTGAGACCTTGGACTCTACTGCTAATCACTGATAATGCAGCTTATGAAGGGCCCAGTATCTAGGGTTACCATATTTAAAAAATAAAAAAAGAGGACACTCCACGGGGCCCTGGCCCCGCCCATTCCCCGCCCCTTCCCCAAAGTCCCCGCCCTAACTCCCCCTCCTCCCTCCCAGCCACGCGAAAAGGGCTGCCC
>NW_020685216.1:0-2458 GCF_002925995.2 Terrapene triunguis
CTCCCCACTCCCATCCCCCTGAATTCCCCACAGCCCCGAGCTCTCCCCTGAACTCCCCACAGCCCTCTGTACCCATTCCCCAGAACCCCCGGGCAGCACCTGGCGCCCAGCTACCCTTTCACCCTGGTGCCCCATGGGGTTCTGCGCAGCTGGTGCCCAGCAGCCCTCAGGATACAGGGGCCCCAGAGCCAGGGGCCCGCTGCTGTGCGCAGGGGCTGAGTGGGGCAGCCTGGCACTCACAGAAGTCACTGTGCCGCCGCTGCCGGTGGTAGGTGGAAGAGCTGCGCTGGCTCTTGCCATGGGAGGACGACTTGCTGGTGCCGTTGGAAACCTCGCTGGGTGCCCGCACCCGGGCCAGGGAGAGGCTGCTGCCTGTGCGTGACTCACTCCCCTCCACCTGCCGAGAGAGGACACCCGTTACCCCCGCCTGGGCAACCCTGCCCTGCACCTGGGTGCTGGCTGGAGTCCAGGTGGGTGACGCTGGCCAGAGGTGGACGGTGATCCCAGGGTGCCCCCTAGAGCCAGCTCCTTCGCGCCTGTGGCCAACCCGCCGTACCGTGCTGCCAAGCCAGCGCACACCCAGCACGGAGCGTGCTGCCCAGGCCAGCCAGTAGTCCATGTCTGCCAGGGGAGCCCCTGCCTAACAGGAGCGGGGGCTGCTCCCCTCTTGCCCTTGCACCAGGGCTGGGGCTGGCCCAGTTTGGAGAAGGGAGGCTGAGCCAGAGCCCCCTCCGGGAGAAACCTGGGGGCTGTGTCCTGTTTGCTGCCTGGTCTGTCACCCCTGGCTTCCTGGGCCCACTCCTGGGTGCTGCTCCCCAAGCCCAGATCCCGCCATGGACTCCCCCGAGTTGCCCTCGGTAATATGCTGTGGAAGAGTCAACATGGGTTTTGTAAAGGGAAATCATGCTTCACCAATCTATTAGAATTCTTTGAGGGAGTCAACAAGCCTGAGGACAAGGGTGATCCCGTGGATATAGTGTTCCTGGATTTTCAGAAAGCTTCCCTCACTAAAGGCTCTTAAGCAAAGTGAGCAGTCCTGGGATAAGAGGAAAGGTCCTCTCATGGATCAGTAACTGGTTAAAAGACAGGAAACAAAGGGTAGGAATAAATGGTCAGTTCTCACAGTGGAAAGAGGTAAATAGCGGGGTCCCCTAGGGATCTGTACAGGGACCAGTGCTGTTCAACATATGATCTGGAAAAAGGGGCGAACAGTGAGGTGGCAAAGTTTGCAGAGGATACAAAATTACTCAAGATAGTTAAGTCCAAAGCTGACTGCAAAGAGTTACAAAGGCACCTCACTAAACTGGGTGCCTGGACAACAAAATAGCAGATGAAATTCAAATGTTGATAAATGCAAAGTAATGCACCTTGGAAAACATAATCCCAACTATTCATACAAAATGATGGCATTGAAATTAGCTGTTTGCACTCAAGAAAGAGATCTTGGATAGTTCTCTGAAAACATCCACTCGATGTGCAGCGGCAGTCAAAAAAGCGAACAGAATGTTAGGAACCATTAGGAAAGGGATAGATAATAAGACAGAAAATATCACAATGGCACTATATAAATCAATGGTACGCCCACACCTTGACTAATGTGTGCAGCTCTGGTCACCCCATCTCAAAAAAAGATATCTTAGAGTTGGAAAAGGTACAGAGAAAGGCAACCATAATGATGAGGGGGAATGGAACAGCTTCTGCATGAGGAGAGATTAGAACAGGGGTCGGCAACCTTTCAGAAGTGCTGTGCCGAGTCTTCATTCATTCACTCTAATTTAAGGTTTCGCGTGCCAGTCATACATTTCAACATTTTTAGAAGGTCTCTTTCTATAAGTCTATAATATATATAACGAAACTATTGTTGTATGTAAAGTAAATAAGGTTTTTAAAATGTTTAAGAAGCTTCATTTAAAATTAAATTAAAATGCAGAGCCCTCCGGACTGGTGGCCAGGACCTGGGCAGTGTGAGTGCCACTGAAAATCAGCTCGCGTGCCGCCTTCGGCACGCGTGCCATAGGTTGCCTACCCCTGGATTAGAAAGACGGGGACTGTTCGTATTTGAACTATGGGAGTTATGACAGAGGTCTATAATTGTGACTGGTGTGGAGAAAGTGAATAGGGAAGTGTTATTTACCCCTTCACATAACACAAGAACCAGGGGTCACCTAATGAAATTAATAAGCAGCAGGTTAAAAACAAACATAAGGAAGTCAATGCCCAGTCAACCCGTGGAACTCCCTGCCAGGGGATGTTGTGAAGGCCAAAAGCATAACTGGGTTCAAAAATAACAAGATAAGATCATGGAGGATAGGCCCATGGATGGCTGTTAGCCAAGATGACCAGGGACGCAACCCCATGCTCTGGGTGTTTCTAAATCCCTGACTGTCAGAAGGTGGGACTGGACGAATCACTCAATAATTACCCTGTTCTGTTCATTTTCTCTGAAGCACCTGGCACC
>NW_020685217.1:0-326 GCF_002925995.2 Terrapene triunguis
GACCTGGACAAATTGGAGAATTGGTCCGAAATCAACAGGATGGATTTTAATAAAGACAAGTTCAAAGCACTTCACTAAGGAAGGAAAAATCAAACACACAGCTACAAAATGGCGAATAAATGACTAGATGGTAACACTGCTGAAAAGGATCCAGGGCTTACAGTGGATCACCGATTGAATATGAATAAGGCTATGAGACAGTCATGGAGGTCATGGATTCCATGATTTTATGGGACCTCCATGACTTCCTGAAAATTATGATTCAGCTCCGGGCGGCAGAGCTAAGGCTTCAGCCCTGGGAGGTGGAGCTCAGGCTCCAGCCCCAT
>NW_020685217.1:426-1176 GCF_002925995.2 Terrapene triunguis
ATTTGAATCAAGTTGTCTCTCACCCTAACAGATCCTACAGGTAGCTTACAGTTCCTTAATACACGGACTGGACACCCTTCCAGCCTGGGACCATTCTCTTCCAGACGATCTTCCAGGTGTTGAGATGGAGGTTGCGGGGAGAGAGGCCAAGAGATGATGTCACTGTCTCTCTTTTATGCTTTCTTCAGGATGCTAGAAAGATCCTTGCTGTAACGTGAGTTAGGTTACCCCATTGCATATGTGCCTTCTCCAAGAAGTCTCTGAGATAGAAGGCTGGGTGTTGATGAGCCATTAACACCTGTCTGGCCAGCAATGGCGGCTTCTTTGTCCCTACTGAAAGTCCAGCTGTGGGCATCTCTCAACCTCATAACATATTTCAGTAACATGTATAGCAGTACTTCATAACTTCACATACAATGATAGTACATAAAATCCACAGCATATTAAGGTCCAAAAGATCCACACTTTTAAAATGATACTTCACAAGGCATACTTTTTACAAAACAAACCATAATCACATGATAATAGTGAATATGAGGGGTCCAGGGTGCTAATTTGAGTGTCACACTGATCCATCCCATCTTCCATTCCTTGTTGGTTTTTTGCTTTCTCTTAATAGTTTGAGATGCTTGCTCATCCAACTTGGGCTGTAACCCTTCCCTACAAATGTTTACCCTTGCTTGAGATTCAGGCTCCAGATAGGTTCTGCAACTTTGACTTAAAGTAATTCCAAGCCTCCTCCACAGTCAG
>NW_020685218.1:0-1823 GCF_002925995.2 Terrapene triunguis
AGTTTGCAGTAATTGAGGATATAGCCCAACATGGTTAAAATTTGCTTTTACCACGGAATTCGGGTAAGTTACCAATTATTCACAATAAAACTAATAAAAGAAACAACCAGCAGACACCTGACTGGTACTTAATCGAGCGACTAGATATTGTTTTGTGTTTATTATTACTAACTCATGATAGAAAATAATTTTATTTGCTCACCAGACTTTTCTCAGCCATTGAAAATGGAAAATATTGAACTGCAGGAAATACAGTCTATAGCTCACATATAGTGCAAAAAAAAAAAAAAGGAAGAGAAAATGGAAATGATTGATGGCAAGGGTTGGACTACATGCAGTGCAGGGTTAAAGGAACAGAGCCTAGTTACTCTAGTACAGTTGTGATAACTCTAGGTAGCCATTATTATTGATTTGTATTACCATTGCTAGAGTTAGCACTGAAATAGAAGGGTGATAACACATTTGTAAAGAGAAATAATGACACTGGAACCATGTGGCTAAGATTACATCTATATTCTAAGACCTAAAACTAAGCAGGTTTTTTGGGGAAAGCTGTTCGTGCACTAGCTGCACTTTGGACATTTGTAGCTGGTGTGCAGATATGCTTGTCTTGAACTCGTCCATTTGTTTCCAGGGATGATTTGTCACAGAAGTGATGAAAAGTGATCTGAAGAACAGCGGGTCTGTACGAATAATTTTAGCTACTGAGTGGGGCTTTCCGAGTCTGTCACCCTGAAGGAATCCGTTTTGTGAACAGGTAGTGGGAAAGAGGGAAACATGGGAATGTGCTATGCCTGGGGAGGAGATTCCCTTGCAAGGATTCTATAGAAGATTTGTGTGGTGAGCTCAGGATCCTATGTGTGCTTTTAAGAGTCACAAAAATGACAGTCTGGCTGCTTGTCATGGCCAATCGTGGAAAGTCTTGACTTTATTAAAAGAAAAGTCAGGGCATACAATGTTCTATTTGTGATGAGTTTTTTCCAATAGGGAAATGTTAAATGCCTTCCATACACTTTAAAAGCATAAAGAGACAGCAGACATCAGCTGAGGAGCCATATCTGAAAATTCATGAGACTTAGCAGCAGGCAGACCTGTGCACCATGGACTAGATCAGGGATTCTCAAACTTCATTGCATCACGACCCCCTTCTGACAACAAGCTACACGACCCCAGGAGGGGGGACCAAAGCCTGAGCCCACCTGAACCTGCCCGAGCCCTGACACCCTGGGCAGGGGTGCTAGGGCCAAAGTCAGAGCCAGAGCCCCACCGCTCTTGGGGGTGGGGAGGACTCCAAAGCTGAATCCCAAGTGCTTCAGCTCCAGGCAGGGGACCTGTAACCTGAGGCCCCCCACACTGAGTGCTGAAGCCTCTGGGCTTCGGCCCTGGGCAGTGGGGCTCGGGCTTAGGCCCTGGACCCCAGCAAGGCTTATGCCAACCCTTGGCGACCCCATTAAAACAGGGTTGCGATCCACTTTGGGATCCCAACCCACAGTTTGAGAACTGCTGGGCTAGATCCACAAAGGCTCAGTATTGTAACCCCTCACTTTAGGCACCTTGCCATCTAGAGAAAGCCACAGTCCTGCCTTAGATGCCCAGGCTCCCTTTACAATGCATGGAGAGAGTTAGGTGCCTAAAAATGGAATCCACACAAGCCGGCAAACTGAGCCCGGAGCTGCATACGCTAGCCAAGAGGAAATGCCACGGAGAGGGATGTGGTATCTTTCTTTAGGCGTCTATCTCCACTTGTGATTCACAACCGTGAACCCTCTCTTAGAGTTAGATCGCTACGTCCTTTCTTGCAAAAAGCCAAGGAAGAACAGTCA
>NW_020685219.1:0-484 GCF_002925995.2 Terrapene triunguis
CCCTCCCACTTTTTGCCATGGGCCTGGCCCCCTGCCCCTCCTCTTCCCCTGGGGTTGCCAACTTTTTAACCGCACAAAACTGAACATCCCTGCCCCGCCCCAAGGCCCCGCCCCTTCGAGGCCCCACCCCCCACTCACTCCATACCCCCTCCCTCCATCGCTCGCTCTCCCCCACCCTTACTCACTTTCACCAGGCTGGGGCAGGGTTTGGGGTGTGGGAGGGGGGTAAAGGCTCCGGCTGGAGGTGTGGGCTCTGAAGTAGGGCTGGGGATGAGGGGTTGGGGGTAGGGGGTTGGGTGTGGGAGAGGGCTCTCGGCTGGGGCAGGGGGTTGGGGTGCGGGAGAGGGCTCCAGCTGGGGGTGTGGGCTCTGGGTGGGGATGGGGATGAGGGGTTTGAGGTGTGGGAGAGGGCTCTGGGCTGGGGCAGGGGGTTGGGTTGTGGGAGAGGGCTCCGGGCTGGGGCAGGGGGTTGGGGTGTGGGAGA
>NW_020685219.1:584-2335 GCF_002925995.2 Terrapene triunguis
GGGGGTGTGGGCTCTGGGTGGGGATGGGGATGAGGGGTTTGAGGTGTGGGAGAGGGCTCCGGGCTGGGGCAGGGGTTGGGGTGTGGGAGAGGGCTTCGGCTGGGAGTGTGGGCTCTGGGTGGGGCTGGAATGAGGGGTTTGGGGTGCAGGAGGGGGCTCAGGGCTGGGACAGGGGGTTGGGGTGTGAGGAGGGTTGTGGGGTGTGGGATCGGGGAGGGAGTTTGGATGCGGGAGGGGACTCTGGGCTGGGGCAACAGGTTGGGGTGCAGGAGGGAGTGAGGGGTCCCGGTGGCGCTTACTGTGGCTCCCAGGAAGTGGCCGCCAGGTCCCTGCGGCCCCTAGGAGCATGGGCGGCCAGGGAGGCTCCTCACACTGCCCATGCCTGCAGGCACCGCCCCCACAGCTCCCATTGGTCGCAGCCAACGGGAGCTGCTTAGCTGACACTTAGGGTGGGGACAGAGCGCGGAGCCTCCCTGGTTGCTCATGTGCCTAGGGGCCGCAGGGACCCGGTGGCCACTTCCGGGAGCCGCACACAGCCAGGGCAGGCAGGGAGCCGGCCTTAGTCCTGAGCGCCCGCTGCGGTGCTGACCAGACTTTTAATGGCCCGATCAGCGGTGCTGACTGGAGCCACCAGGGTCCCTTTTCTAGTGGGCGTTCAGGTCGAAAACCAGACGCCTGGCAACCCTACCTTCTCCCCAAGGCCCTGCCCCCTGGCCAGGCTGAAAGCTTTGGCCTGGGTAAGAGTAACCCAGGGAGCCCGGGCAGCTGTGGGGAGCCGCGGACCCTCCACCTGCCTGGGGTGGGGGCACCCGAGAGCAGCCCCCGGCCCATGTCCCCGCCCCCCAGACTTCCTGTCCACGGCTGATGGAGGGTCTGTGGCTCCCCACAGCTTCCCGGGCAGCTCTTACCCCGACCCCGCTCTGGCCCCCTCACCCCGGGCAGGAGAAGGGGCCCGGGCTCCCAGCCCAGCTTCCGGCTTGGCCAGGGGGTGGGGCCACGGAGTGGGAGGTGCCTTGTGGGCCCCCCACTATTCAGAAGACTCTGTTGCCCCTGGTCTATACATGTCTGTGTAAGAACATAACAGTTGCCATGCTGGTTCAGACCATGGGTCCATTTAGCTCAGTCTCCTGTCTCCGACCGTGATCAGTACCAGAGCCTCAGGGGAGTGTCCAGAACAGGGTCATTTCAGAAAGATCCACCCCATCTTCCCCTCCTGACTTCTGTCAGGCAGAGATTCAGGGTCAGCCTGAGTATGGGGTTACATCCCTGACTTTCTTGGCTAATAGCCATTGATGGCGCTATCCGCCACGTTGCCTATAGCCAGAGTTCTCAGTCTTGTCTGGCTGCTGCTGAAAACAGAGATTTCCTTGGGGACCTCCCAGCCTGACCATCTCCAGAGCTTAGGACCAGGGGCGGCTCTATGTTTTTTGCCGCCCCAAGCACGGCAGTCAGGCGGCCTTCGGCAGCATGCCTGCGGGTGGTCCGAGTTTCTGCGGGTGATCTGCCAGTCCCATGGCTTCGGTGTACCCGCCGCCGAATTGCCGCCGAAGCCGCGGGACCGGCGGACCTCATAGACTCATAGACTTTAAGGTCAGAAGGGACCATTATGGTCATCTAGTCTGACCTCCCGCATGATGCAGGCCACAAAAGCTGACCCGCCCAATTTCCCTTATCTCAGCTGTTGAAGTCTCCAGATCGTGATTTAAAGACTTCAAGTTGCAGAGAATCCTCCAGCTTGCGACCCCTGCCCC
>NW_020685220.1:0-496 GCF_002925995.2 Terrapene triunguis
GGGCTCCGGAGGCGGGAAAGACGCAGCGGGGCGATGGCTGCGGAGCAGGAGATGCGGGACTTCACTCGCGGGCTCTTCCAGGGCAGCCCGGACCTCAGGTGCCCCCAGGCCCGGACACCTGGGTTCCCTGGGGCTGGTAGGGGGAGCAAAGGATTCTGGGAGCCCGGACTCCTGGGTTCTCTGGGTGGGAAGGGGTTCAGTGGGATACCGCATGGGGCCGGTGCCCGGACTCCTGGGTTCTCTGGGTGGGAAGGGGTTCAGTGGGTTAGAGCAGGGGGCCGGCGCCCGGACTCCTGGGTTCTCTGGGTGGGAAGAGGTTCAGTGGGATAGAGCAGGGGGCCGGTGCCCGGACTCCTGGGTTCTCTGGGTGGGAAGGGGTTCAGTGGGTTAGCGCAGGGGGCCGGCGCCCGGACTCCTGGGTTCTCTGGGTGGGAAGGGGTTCAGTGGGATAGCGCAGGGGCCCGGCGCCCGGACTCCTGGGTTCTCTGGGTGGGAA
>NW_020685220.1:596-2790 GCF_002925995.2 Terrapene triunguis
CTGGGTTCTCTGGGTGGGAAGGGGTTCAGTGGGATACCGCATGGGGCTGGCGTCCGGACTCCTGGGTTCTCTGGGTGGGAAGGGGTTCAGTGGGTTAGCGCAGGGAGCCGGCACCCGGACTCCTGGGTTCTCTGGATGGGAAGGGGTTCAGTGGGTTAGAGCAGGGGGCCGGTGCCCGGACTCCTGGGTTCTCTGGGTGGGAAGGGTTTCAGTGGGTTAGCACAGGGGCCCGGCGCCCGGACTCCTGGGTTCTCTGGGTGGGAAGGGGTTCAGTGGGATAGCGCAGGGGGCCGGCGCCCGGACTCCTGGGTTCTCTGGGTGGGAAGGGGTTCAGTGGGATAGCGCAGGGGGCCGGCGCACGGACTCCTGGGTTCTCTGGGTGGGAAGGGGTTCAGTGGGATACCGCGTGGGGCCGGCGCCCGGACTCCTGGGTTCTCTGGGTGGGAAGGGCTTCAGTGGGTTAGAGCAGGGGGCTGGCGCCCGGACTCCTGGGTTCCCTAATCCCCTGTCCCCTGTGCCCGCAGCGTGCTGACGCTGGCCATGGTGCGGAGGAGGTATCTGGCCCACGTGGGCCGGGAGAGCCTGGTGCGGGAGGAGAAGGAGTTGCTCAAGCAGCTGGTGGAGGAGGAGCTGCTGAGAATGCAGGTGAGGGGGGGTCGGCGGGGAGGAGGGGGGGGTTGGGGGGAGAGTGGGGCTCGGCAGGGGCGGGTTCCCGTGTAACCTCATTGGCCTGTCCCAGCAGCTGGATGATTCCAGTTCCGACGGGGGGGCCCCGAGCCCCGAGAGCGCCTGGGATGCCCCTGAAGCCGGGGCTGAGAAGCGACCCCGCAGCGGCTCCGACTCGTCGCGGGGGGGCCCCGAGGACATGGCGAGAAAGAAACAGCGACTGGATCAGGGTTCTGGTGAGCAGGTGCCCAGCCCCTCCACCCCAGAGGGGCCACGTCCCAGCGCCCAGTGGGGGTCCCCGTGTCCCCAGCCCCCACACCCCAGAGGGGCCACGTCCCAGCCCCCAGTGGGGGTCCCTGTGTCCCCAGCCCCCCCACCCCAGAGGGGCCGCGTCCCAGCACCGGGCGAGGGGTCCTCCTGTGCCCAGCCCCCGCGTCCCAGCCCTGGTTAACCCCTTGTTCCCCGTCTGGTTTCCAGAGGCCAGTTCTGATGGGGAGGATTCTGGGATTGATTCGAGGAAGCCGAAACTGGCGCCTGCCCAGGAGGATGCTGGGAAATCCGGGCACACGGGATCGTGTGAGGACGAGGGGGACTCTGGGGCAGAGGAGACACCTGACTGGGGTGGCACCCGCAGAGAGAGCAACTCCGAATGGGCAGCTGGCAGCGAGGGAACGAAGCAGCCCCCGAGGAGGAGAGCAGAGGGAGCCGAGGCGCAGGACCGGCTGGGGAAGAAGCGAGCGAGAGAGGCAGAGCGGAGGGGTGACTGTGGGGAGCAGAAGGGGAAAGCAAACGGGGGGATCACAGCTCAGACGCAGGAGGAATTGGGGAGTGAATCGGCAGTGGAAGAGGAGGAGTGTAAGCGGCAGAAGCAGACAGGGAAGACGGGAGCGAGGAAGACCAAGCGGAGGAGTGATAGCGAGGAGGAGGGGGACAGCAAGAAAAAGGGGAGGATGAAGGCTCAGGGGACGGAAGTGGGGAGCGACTCTGAGGTGAACGAGAAGGAGTGTCAGAGCAGAAAAGGGGCAGGGAAGAAGAGAACGAGGAAGGCAGGGAGATGGAGTGATAGTGAGGAGGAAGAGAACAAGGAGAAGAGGACAAAGGCTCAGAGAGAGGAGGAATCAAGGAGCGAGTCAGAGGAGGAAGAGGAGGGTAGGAGCCGGAAGCCGGCAGGGAAGAAGGGAACGAAGGAGGCCAAGCGGAGGAGTGATAGCGAGGCTGAGGAAGTGGGCAGCAGGAAGAAGACAAAGGCTCAGAAGTGGGAGGAATCGGGGAGCGAGGAAGAGGAGGGTAGGAGCAGGAAGCCGGGAATGAAGGAGGCGGAGCTGGAGAGGAAGAAGAGGACGACGAACGCCCAGAGTGAGGAGGAATCGGGGAGCGAGGAAGAGGAGGGTAGGAGCAGGACGGGTACGGGGAAGATGGGAAGGAGGAAGGCCGAGCGGGGCAGCGAGAGCGAGGAGGAGGAGGGTGAGAGCAGGAAGGGGACGGGGAAGATGGGAAGGAGGAAGGCCGAGCGGGGCAGCGAGAGCGA
>NW_020685221.1:0-1575 GCF_002925995.2 Terrapene triunguis
CCCCCCCCCCCCCGCTCTTTGCCCAGGCCCATGAGCCAGCCAGCCCCCCGCCCGGAGCCTCCGGGGGCCTGTTCCCCACCCCGCAGTTCTGCCAGACCAGGGCCCCCAGCCCCCTCCCCACTCACAGATGCAGCTGCTGCGGGAGGAGTCGAGGATGTAGCCCGTGTGGCAGAGGCAGGCGAAGCTGCCGGGTTCGTTGGTGCAGAGCCCGTTTTGGCAAAACCCGCCCTCCTGGCACTCGTCCACGTCTGGGGAGAAACGGGAGGTGGTCAGAGCAGGGCCAGCCAGCGCCCCCCACCCCAGGGAGCTGGCTGCTCGGGTGCCCTAGTGAGACAGGGGGGCGGGGGGCTGGCCCCACACAGCCCCTTTCCTGGGGAGGGGAGTGCTGGTGCTGTATGTGGCTGAGGGGGGATTTTTCAGAATATTTTGGATGAAGGTTGTGTGCCTCAGTTTCCCCTGCATGGTGCATGAGACCCAGGTGTGACCGACCCAGCTGGGGGGCCTGGCCCCATGCCCATGGGGAGCCCACGAAGACACCAGCCACTCCAATGGCCCGGACATGTGGCACCCAGCCTCTGACACCCGCGGGGGGCTGCCCCGGGCACAGAGGCAGCCGGGTGTGACCCGCTGGGGCAAAGGGCCAGGAGGGGGCCAGGGGACCACGTCTGCCTGGTGTCACGGAGCATGGGGGAGTCAGGGCCCTGCGCCCCACTTCCTGCGATTCCGCGGGACTCTCAGCCAGGCAGTAACACAGAAGAGTTATTAGCCGACAGGAACACAGTCCCAAGCATGGCTTGTAGGTACAGAGACCAGGACCCTCAGTCAGGTCTATCTTGGGGGGTGGGCAGCCCAGACCCCGGTAATGGGCCTCCCCCCGTCTCCCCAGCCAGCTCCAAACTGAAACCCCCCCCCAGCGTCTCCCCCAGCCCCACCCGGCCCCTCCGCCAGCCTCTGTCCAGTGTCCCGGGCAGAAGGTGTCACTTGCCCCCCCCCAGCTCAGGTTACGCTCAAGTGTCACCCCGATACCCCCCCCATCCGGCACCACTGCAGCCAGTCCCAGTAATACTCCCCCGCAGCACCCCCAGGTCCGTCCGCCCCACACCCTGCTCCGCTGCACCCGGAGGTGGGGCCCTTGGGGGCTGTTCCGTGGGGGCTGTGGGAGACACTCCAGGCCCGGGACGCGGGGGGCTGGCCCAGCCGGACTGCTGGGACTTTCCCTTCCCTCATTAACCAAGGGCTTCCCACGCTTGGTCTCCTGAGCGCCCCCAGACACACGTCCCCCCCGGACCCTCCCCCCCCAGACACACGCCCCCCAGCCCAGGGCTCGGCCCAACTCACCCTGGCAGGAGCCGTTCAACCGCTGGAAACCTTTGGGGCACGGGGCCTCCTGCTGCCCCAGGGCAGGTGCATTCGCTGTGGGGAGAGAGTGGGGCTCAGAGCCAGGAATGCCCCTCCCCTCCCCCTCCATAGACAGCCCTCCACAGGGCCACCCAAGCTCCCTGTTCCACCCCCAGCGTCCCAACAGCCTCAGGGTGGGGCCCCCGCCAGCTCCTCCCCTGACCCCAGCCCCCGCCC
>NW_020685222.1:0-2547 GCF_002925995.2 Terrapene triunguis
CCAGATCTGGGGAATGGAACCCAGGCATCTTGGCTCCCAGCCCCCTGTCCTCTAGCCACTGGACTCCACTCCCCTCCCAGATCTGGGGAATGGAACCCAGGCGTCCTGGCTCCCTGGACCAGCCTGGGAGTTTTGTTTGTCTTCCCACATGCCTTTTTCTCCTTCTTTCTTCCCCTTGTAGTCCCTTCCTCACCACCCCTCCCTGCTCCGGAAGAATTTTAATTAGTGTCTCAGATTTAATTAATTCAGATGCTAATTAATGATGCGGCGGGGGGGTGGAGGGCCCAGATTTGAGGGGGGAAGCGGGGGCAGATGGGCCCAGCTGGCTTGGCATGATGCCACCGCTGTCTGGGGAAACTGGCCGGGGTGGGGGAGGGGAATGGACAGAACGAAGAAGGGCAGTGGGCAGAGGAGTGATGGGGTGGCTGTCTCCCTGCCCCCTCTGGCTCCAGAGATGGGCACCCGCCATGCCAGGCAGGGAAAGGGGGAGCGAGACAGGGTGAAGATGGCATGATAGTGGCAGTGGGAGGGAGGGAGAGCAGAGGAAGTGGGTGGGCCGGCCAGAGTGAAAGAACAAGGCAGGCGGAGAGGAGGGGCTACAGCATCTGCCAGCCCTGATGCCCAGAGTGACGTTGCGCGGGGGGAGGGGCACCAGCTGCCAGGGAGATGCCCCCCTCCCCCCACGCTGCGGCATGACTCGGTGCCACCCAGGAGGGGGAGGGGGCAGCCCAGCGGGTGCCCTCACATGGGGGGGAGGTGCCAGCCTTGTGCCCATGGGGACACAGCCCCCCCGCCATGTGCCAGCCCCCAGCCAGCTGGCACAGAGTCAAAGGTGCCGGCTGGTGGGCGCGCGGGGGGAGCGGCTGGCACACATCCCCCAACACAGACACGCAGAGCGACTGGCACGGAGCACTGGCATTGTCAGAGAGAGAGATGGGTGTGTACAGGGAAGGATAAATAGCATGGGGATGGATGGATCGATGGAGAGAAAAAGGGAGTGCATGGGGATGGGTAGACGAGTGTGCAGAGGGCTGGATGGCTAGATAGAAAAAGGGATGTACAGGGATGGGTAGAGCGATAGACAGAGGGGGCGTATGGGGTTGGATGTCTGGCTTAGGTAGGTAGCTGGGGGAGAGAGAGGAGTGGGGAGGGATGGAGGGAGGGATGGATACCTATCGAGGGTGGGACAGATGCAGGGTTAGCGGGGTGTGGATGGAGCGAGGGATGGAGAAGTGGCGGAGGAGTGAGATCCTTTCACTCACCAGGCCGGGAGGTAGAAGGAGGCTTGGAACCGGCCACTGAGAATTTTCAGCACTTTTAATATTTCTGCTTTTCTCTCCCCGACCCGTCGCCTACCCCTGGGTACCACAGCCCTTGGTACCCTCCAAGCAGGGCTGCCATCGCCCAGCGGGTGAGCAGCCTGCCTGACCCGGCACTGCCGCAGAGGCAGAGAAGAGAGGAAGGAGGCCAACCAGCTGCATCCAGGCCCAGCCAGGTGCAGTGGGGCTGGCCAGATACCAGTGGGGCACCATGGGCAATAGCTGGATGGGTGAGACCCAGGGCTGGAGCAGAGAGATGGGGACAGCCCAGAGCAAAGACAAAGAGCTATCTATCTATCTATCTATCTATCCATCCCCATCCACCCCATCTATCTATCTATCTATCTATCTATCTATCTATCTATCTATCTATCTATCTTCCACAGAGATTGGCTGAGGAAGAGGAGGAGATGTCACCGGAGGAAGATCTCAACCCCCCTGTTGGTCCTGCCACCTAGACGCGAAGAGTCTCTTCATCTTGCAGGGTGAGCACGTGGTGGAGGGAAGGGAGGCATTGGCAAGAGCAGAGGTGGGGAAACCAATGGAGGTGTTAAAGAAAAGGGGAGGTGGAGCATCTTCCCAGCCATGCTTCCTGATTGGCCAAGGGAGGGATGTCCACACCTGTGAAAAGCCAATACTATGTTCGGATTGGCTAAGGGGATGGGATGACAAAGGGTGTCTTCTCTGTACTACTCCTGAAGGGCCCGTCCCTTCCCTTCATCCACTTTCGGCCACCAGAACGAGCCAAATGGGCTCAGAACTTTCCGACATTTCCCAACCGGACAAAGTCACGGCATCCCCCAGGAGCCCCCCAAACACCAGTTCCAGGCAGCCGCTCCATGGGATTCCCCTCCTGTGGGGCACAGCACCCTTGGAATAGGATGGGGCAGTTGGGATTCCTGGGAAGCAGAATTGCCAAAGGATTTCTTGTCTGGAATACCAAAAGGATTGGATAAAAATGTGTCATTTGGATTAGGCCGAAATATTTCCATTGGGTCTTGGTCAAACATTTCCACTGGATGTTATCCTTTGGATTATATTATAGATAGATAGATAGAGGGGGTGGATGGGGATAGATAGAGGGGTGGATGGGGATAGATAGATAGATAGATAGAGAGGGTGGATGGGGATAGATAGATAGAGGGGGTGGATGGGGATAGATAGATAGACAGAGGGGTTGAATGGGGATGGATAGATAGATAGATAGAGAGGGTGGATGGGGATAGAT
>NW_020685223.1:0-8772 GCF_002925995.2 Terrapene triunguis
CCCCAGGCCGGGCCAGAGTCCCTGTGGCGTTCCCCTGCCCTCTGGCACTCGGCCTGGCCTGGCCTCTGTCACATCTGGTAGCAGTTTGGGTTAATTTTGGCATGTGCCTCTCGCAGAAACCTTTGGAGCTGGGGTGAGCCCTGCCCCGCCTGGCAGGCGGCTCCCCCGTCTCAGAGCAACTCCCCGGCTGCTGCTTTAGACCCAGCTATTCTGAGCCGGGTTTTGTTAACCCCTTCGGCACCGCGATGCCGGGTGGTGGTCCTGGCCCCACTCCAGCCTGCCCTGCAGCCCCATGAGAGGGGGAGACAAGGCTCATCTCTCCCCATTTCGGAGGGGAAACTGAGGGCTGGAGACAGGACTTGTCCAAAGTCATGCAGCGGATCAGGCACAGAACTGGCTCCTAGCCCCTTGCTCTCCTGCTAGCCCCGCTTCCCTTCCCCATGGACCTGGGAGCCCCTCTCCCCCAGTCCCGCCCTCTAACCACTGGACTTTCCTTTTCCCCATCTGGTGGGCTCTGGTCTCTCTTAGCCTGTGGGAAGGTGTAGGGGGATCCGGGGTGCCATCTATCCCTGCCTCCCTTCCAGACCCCGCTCCACCATGGCAGCCCTGCTGAAGAGCCTGGTGGGGGCGTCGGAGAAGTCGGCCCGCATCGCCCAGCTGTGCCGCCAGGAGGAGGCGCTCTTCCAGCTGCTCATCGAGGAGAAGACGGGCACCGACAAGAACAAGAAGTTTGTGCAGGATTTCAAGACACTGGCGGACGTGCTCATCCAGGAGGTCATAAAGCACGACGTGGGCAAGGAGGTACCCGTGGGCGCCCTGCGGGGCTGGGGGCCTCTCCTCTCCGCCTGCCCGACTGCATCCAAATAGCACCGCCAGGGGGTGGGGGTGGTGCCTAGGCGGGAACAGGGGGTGCCCCTTGGGGGCATGGGGAGGGCATCTTAGCCCTGAGGCAAGGAGCTGCCTAGATCCCATCAATGGACACCCCGCTCCAGGATCCCCTCACCCCTAGACCAAGGGAGATGGAGTCTCATGGGCCTGAGACAAGGCGTTTGTGCTGCCCTGAGCCCCCCCCCCCCGTCTCTTTCAGTTCCCGGAGCTGCATGGCCACATCGGCGGGGAGGAGTCCAACCAGTTTGAGAACAGCCTCGGTGAGTGACTCGGCGGCGTGGGCACGGGACGGAGCTACCAGCCGGGGGCGCTGTACCTTGCAGAGTGGGGTCCCTGGTCTCCCACGCAGCCTGCCCCAGCATGGGGTGGGGAGGGCTCTGAGCTGGTCCTGTACTGGGGTGGGGGGTCCCCCCACTTCACACTGTACTGGGGGCCCCTGAGCCTGCCCTGTCTGGCTAAGCCCGTCCGCCCGCAGGAGAGACCCTGGTGGTACAGGTGTGTGCGACCCAGCAGGACACGGCCTCGCTGCTCTTTACCATCCTGGACCGGAACCAGCCGGCGGCCGAGCTACTGGCAGCCGCCATACACCAGGAGGTGGCGCTGCAGGACCCGGCGCTGGACGCAGTGGCGCTGGCAATCCCCCCGGAGAGACTGGCCATCTGGATCGACCCCATCGGTAAGGGGGGCCCTCGCTGCCATCCCCCAGCACGACACCAGGGGGCGCCGGGAGCAGCTGACCCACTAGGGTGTCCTGGGGCTGGGAAAAGGTGCTGACCCATGGCCCCACCCCCAAGGTGGCTCCTCCCTGCCCTGGAGGGACCCCACATCCCCAGCTCTAGGGCTGAGAACACCAGTTAGCGCCAGTCGTGCTGAGGCCCAGAGAACTTGTTGCCCGGTGGCCCGCAAGGCGAGGACAAAGGGAGCCACGTGGCTTTGCGCTCTGCCCCGGGCGGGGCTCGGAGCCTGGTTCTGACGCCATCTCTCTCTGGCAGACTCCACCAACCAGTACATCCGCGGCCAGGCCCGCGTGGCGCCCATCGGTGGCATCTGCCCGTCCGGGCTGTGCTCGGCGCTGGTGCTCATTGGGGCGTACGACCGCAGCTCGGGGGACCCGGTCCTGGGGGTCATCAACGAGCCGTTCTTCCGGGAGGACCCCCTCACCCACAGGTACTCACCCCTGGATCTCCCCTGAGCCCTGCCCTGGGCACGTCCTGGGCTCGGGGGGTCTTCAGGCGCCCCAGCTGCAGGACCTTGCTGGGGAAACCCACATGGGGCAGGCCACTAGGTGGAGCCCTTGGCCTGCACCAACCCCACCCTTCCCCCAGGGACTGGGGCAGAGAGAAGGGGGTGGGGGGGTTGCTTTGCCAGTGGCTGCTGGCTCTGAGGCTCCTGGTTACCTCTGATCAGCTTCAGTTCATGGCAGGGACCCCCCCAGGGTGTGTGTGACCCTCTCCCACACACGTTCTGCTGGTGTCCCCCAGTCCCAACCTGCAGCCCCCTCCGAGCCCAGCCCTGGGTTCTGCACCCCACAGCTCGGCTAGTGCCCCTCAGTCCCGACCCGCAGCCCCCTGCTAGCCCAGCCCTGGGCTCCCGCCTTCCCCAGCTCTGCTGGTGCCCCTCACTCCCGACCCGTAGCCCCCTGCTAGCCCAGCCCTGGGCTCCCCCCTTCCCCAGCTCTGCTGGTGCCCCTCACTCCCAACCCACATCCCCCTGCTAGCCCAGCCCTGGGCTCCCGCCTTCCCCAGCTCTTCCGGTGCCCCTCACTCCCGACCCGCAGCCCCCTGCTCTCCCACCCCTGGACTCCCGCCTTCCCCAGCTCTGCCGGTGCCCCTCACTCCCGACCCGCAGCCCCTGCTAGCCCAGCCCTGGGCTCCCCACTCCCACAGCCCTGAGCTCCTCTCCTGAGCAGCTGCCATCAGCTCCCTGTCGCAGCTGGTGCTGTCCTGTTGTGTTCTCCTGTCTGCAGGTGGCAGGGTGTGTATCACTGGGGCATCTCGTACCAGGGCACCAGCCTGTCCTCGCTGCGCCGGCCCCCGCTGCGCCCCGAGCCCTGCGTCGTCCTGAGCAGCAGCGAGACACTGGCGATCCAGCGGGCGCTGAGGCCACTGTACGGGGAGCGGCTGCGCTTCGCCTCGGGCGCCGGCTACAAGATGCTATGTGTGATCCTGGGGCTGGCTGAGGCCTACGTCCTCTCGGAGGGCAGCACCTTCAAGTGGGACTCGTGTGCCCCCCATGCCATCCTGCGGGCCCTGGGTGGAGGGATGGTGGACCTGGAGGCTGCCCTGCAGGCCTGGCGCGCTGGCCAGTGGGGGGCACTGCCGGAGCTGACCTACAACCAGCCTGCGGGGGGCGCCGTGGGGGCCGAGCGCTGGGCCAACCGGGGCGGCCTGGTGGCCTTCATGCACCGTGAACACCTGGAGGTGGTGCTGGCCACTCTGGCTACAGCTGCCCTGTGACCCGCAGGGGACTGCCCTGCGGGGGGGGGGGCTGGCTCCGCCTCTGGGCGTGGGGGTGGGGGCAGTCTGGCCCCAAGGGCGCGAAGGGGTGAGGTTGGCAGCACCATTCGGAGCGGGGGCAGGGGGCTGCAGGCAGCCACTGCTCCTGGCAGGTGCCGCAGACCTGACGCATGGGGCAAAGGCCCCAGAGAGGTGCCACCTCCCCTCCCCCCCGGATCCTTCCAGCCCCTCCCCCCTCTGCTAGTGCTGTGGGCGCCCGCTTGTGCCAGCCTCCGCCGCAGGGGGTGTTGCCTGGCCCCCATTAAACAGTGCGTTTCCATTCCTGTCCTCTCGCCTTTCATCTGTTCTCCCTCCTTCGCCCCGGGCCAGGCCCCTGCCCCGGCAGCCCCATCTCCAGAGCTATTGCCCGGCTGGTGCTCCTGGGGCACCGGGTTCTAACCCGGCCCTGGGGGGCTCTGGGACTGGGGGGGGCGGGGCACACTGCACCAGACCCCTCTGGGCATGGCAGCAGGCCCCAGGCTATGCTACCAGCCGGAGCCAGCAGGGGGCAGGAGCGGCCGGGCTGTATAAACCCTGCTGGGCAGGAAATGTTCCCCCCTCTGCCCAGCCGGGCAGCCCCCTCTCGAGCCAGGGTGGGCTTTGCCCAGGGCAGGGGCCTCTTCCCCTGGATGAGCAGTGAGCTCGGGGGCCAGGCCCCCAGCAGGGCCCTGGCAGCTGCCCCCGCTGGCTGGTCAGGGGGGTCGGGACAGTACGGCTTCTTCTTCGAGTGATTGCTCCTGTCTGTTCCACAGTAGGTGTGCGTGCTCGCCCCGTGCACCAGTGCCAGAAGTTTTTCCCTTAGCAGCATCCGTAGTAGGGGAGCCCCGCTGCAACCCCTGGAGTGGCGCCGACACATCGCGCCATAAAGGGGGCTGCGCGCTCCCCCCACCCTCAGTTCCTCCTTGCCGCCAGTGAAGGTCGTCGGAACTTTGTGCTCCAGCCTTGGCTGCAGCGTTTATAGCCTTCGTGGTGTCCAGTTTCACTGAACTTTCTTTCGCTAGTGCCTGGCTCGGGGCATGCCCCGTGGCCCAGGCTTCAAGTCGTGCGACTCTTGTCACAACTCTATGCCCAGAAGCGATCCACACACTCCTGTCTTCGCTGTCTGGGCGAGGCTCACATTAGTGAGAAGTGTAAAATTTGCCGCTCCTTCAAGCCGCGAACAAAGAAGGAGCGTGAGATCCGACTCCGAGCTCTCGCCTCGTCAGCGGCCTAGGTGGCTCATGTCCCTATTCAGGCCATCTGCAGGGCTGCTACGTGGTCCTCTGTCCACACTTTTGCATCGCAGTATGCGATCGTCTCCCAAGCAAGGGATGACGCTGGGTTTGGTAGGGCGGTGCTCCGCCCGGGTAACCCGTAACCTTTATCATTCAGAACTCCTACCCACCTCCGTCAGGGATAGCTTGGAGTCACCTAGTGTGGAATACACAGGGTCAATCACTCGAAGGAGAAAGGACAGTTCCCTGTTCCGTAACTGGCGTTCCTCGAGATGTGTTGCTCCTGTCTATTCCACACCCCGCCCTCCTTCCCCTGTCGGAGTTGTCTGGCAAGAAGGAACTGAGGGTGGGGGGAGCGCGCAGCCCCCTTTATGGCGTGATGTGTCAGCGCCACTCCAGGGGTCGCAGCGGGGCTCCCCCACTATGGATGCTGCTAAGGGAAAAACTTCCGGCACCGGTGCACGGGGCGAGCACGCACACCTACTGTGAAATAGACAGGAGCAACACATCTTGAAGAACGCCAGTTACGGAACAGGTAACTGTCCTATCCGGGCCCCCTGCCCCACCCCAGCAGCGGAGTCCCCGGACCCCTGCCCTGCTGCCCAGCCTTGGCGTGTGCGAGACCTGCAGAGCCGAGCCCAGGCTGGGCCTCAGGGCCTGCCGAGGGCGCTGGGAGCTCCCGGAGGGGGCCTGCCAGGGAGTGGGGTGGCAGGGAGCTTGCCGGGGCCGCTGGCTCTTCCCTTCTTCCCTGGCATGCAGGTCCCAGCCCCCAGCATCCTCTGGGCACCCCTGGGGGGGTGTCCTGCTCCAGGCCCCTTGGCTCAGGCCCGAGCGGGGGGTGCCGGGAGCTGGACGCAGAGGCGGGCAGGCTGCCCTCTGGGCCCAGCTGTACAGAGGTGAGCAGCGGGGGTGGGGAGAGGCGCAGGGAGGGGAAGGGACCTGCCCAGGGTGACCTAGTCTGTGAGCACAGAGGTAGGAATAGAACCCAGGAGTCCTGGCTCTGGGCAGCCTGTGCCCTGGGGCTCCCCGACCTGGCAGCGCTGAGCTGTCCCTGGGCAGGGCAGGAGGGAGGAGTTGCCGTACACCTCACCCTGCTGCTATCTAATCTGGAGCGATGGGCCGCACCTCTCTAGGGGGTGATCCAGCCCCAGGGCAGGGCCTGGCTGGCTGGGGGGGGCTGGGAATGGGGCATGGGCCTTTCCCCTCTAGGGGACGCTGTTTCCAGGTCTAACTGCTCACCTGGGGTCATTTCTGAGCTCTGCACCCACCGTGAGCAAGTCACCAAATCTTTCTGGGCCTCAGTGCCCTGATCCCCTGGCCTATCGAGTTAGGGGTCAGGCTCTCTGGGCAGGGGCTGGCTCCTCCTCTGTGTTTGTGCCGGGCCTGGCACGGGGGGCCCTGGTCTCGGGTGGGACCGCTAGGCACTACACACTACAGATACTAAAGTCACGCTCCAGCTCCTCGCCCGGCCCGTGCCATGGGCAGCAGGCAGAGTGCCCGCGGCCCGAGGGCCCAGACCACACACTGCTGGTGGCTGATCGTGGTGGTGGGTGGGATGGTCTCTCTGTAATACCCTGATGGAGGCCATAAAACACAAGGGTATGAGGGAGACATTTAAAACCAAGGTCCTGCCCCTAACTGACAGCTCCCCCCGCCCCCCCCGAGACTGAACCAGGCCTGCCATTGCAACGGGGACATAAAGGAAGGTTTGTCCTGTCTGGGCTGACGCCAGCCCAGCACCCAGGGACTTTCCTGGGTAAAATGAAGTCACTTTACAAGGCAGTTCGACAACAGCCCGGCATTGTCTGCATTCCCCAGAGGGGGAAACTGAGGCACGGAACAAGCCAGTGACCTGCCCAGGGTCACGCAGCGAGGCGGGTGGAGTTGGCAGTGGAGCCTGGAAGTCCTGGTTCCCAGCCCCCTGCACCAGTCTTTGGCGCATTAGCCCTCCAAGACCTGGGACAGAACCCAGGAGTCCTGGCTCCCCCGCTGTCCTCCCACATGGCTAAACTTGGCTGGCTCAGCGGTGCGGGGACTCAAAGGCTCCCTGGAGCAGGCGATTCAGCCCCCGGCGCTGTCGGCTCCTGCACCTGCCACAGGCTGTCGTGCTCCGGACCGCGCTATCTGCAAGGGAAACCAGCTCTCGTTCCCGCAGGCGGCCTGCTTCCACGCCGGAGCCACGTTCCCTGGACAGCTGCCCAGCCCCACGAGGCACTGGCAGCCGCGTGGCAAACCAGCTCCTTGCGCCCCATGGCCCGCTCAGCCCTGGGAGAATCACCTGGTCCCAGAGCAGAGCCCCCCCAGCCAGGCTAGGGGGCTGGATGTGATCCTCCCGGGAGGGGGGCCGGCGGTGCGGAAAAGCCTCACTCCAGGGCCTGGGTGAACTATCGATTTGGGGTGGACGCTGTTCTACCGCCGTGCAGGGGCCGGAGAGACCCCAGGTTCTCCTCTAGTCTGCCCTGGGCACAGCTGGGGCACTGCCAGCGATGGGGTTCTCCTCTCCCTGCCCCGGGGAGGTGGGGCCAGGGCCTAATCCCCCCCCCTTAACAATCTGGGGCTAATTTGTAACTAATTTGGTTTGGCTTCCAGCTCCCAGACCCTTCGAACTCAGCGCGGTTTGGGTCCTGTCCCAGATGGGCCTAGCTACACTGCCCAGAGCAGCAGGATGATCCCAGGGCTGGAACGGCTCCTGTCCCAGGACAGATGACTGAGGGGGGATAGGAGAGAGGGCGAGAAAATCAGGCTGGGAGGGAGAACATCAGAACGGCCAGACTGGGTCAGACCCAAGGTCCATCCGGCCCAGTGTCCTGTCTGCCAACAGTGGCCAATGCCAGGGGCCCCAGAGGGAATGAACAGAGCAGGGAATCATCAAGTGATCCATCCCCTGTCGCCCATCCCCAGCTTCTGGCAAACAGCGGCCAGGGACCCCATCCCTGCCCAGCCTGGCTAGTAGCCATTGATGGACCTACCCTCCAGGAACTTATCTAGTCCTTTTCTGAACCCTGTTATTGTCATGGACCTTCACAACCTGCTGCCTATTGATTTCATTTGGTGACCCCTAGTTCATGTGTTGTGAGTAAATAACACTCCCTGATTTACTTTCTCCACACCAGTCATGATTGTATAGACCTCTAGCATATCCCCCCTGAGTCATCTCTGTTCCAAGCGGAGAAGTCCCAGTTTTATTAATCTCTCCTCATATGGCAGCCGTTCCAAACTCTCATCATTTTGTTTCCCTTTTGTGAACCTTTTCCAATTCCAATATCACTTTTTTGAGATGAGACCACACCCGCACGCAGTATTCAAGGTGTGGGCGTCCCATGGATTTACACAGAGGCAACAGGATATTTTCTGTCTTATCTACCCCTTTCCTAATGATTCCCGGCATTCTGTTTGCTTTTTTGACAGCCGCTACCCACTGGGTGTTTTCAGAGACCCAGCCGCAGTGAAAGGGAGGAAGTGACTAGGGAGAGTTATTTCCCCTTTCCCTGGGGTCGCCAATGAAGTGAACAGGCAGCAGGTTTCCCACAAGCGAGAGGCAGTGCGTTTCCATGCAATGCGCGGTTAACCTGTGGAACTCCTCGCCAGGGGATGTTGTGAAGGCCCAAAGTATAACTGGGTCAGTTCACGGGCAGGGCCGCAGCCACCTCGGGGCGACCTAAACCTCTGACCGCCAGGAGCTGGGAGGGGACGCGGGGCCTCGTCTACCTGCCCTGTTCTGGGCTCTCCCCCAAAGCTGGGGCAGGGCTGCGGGGGATGATGGGATCTGGGGCGAGATGGGGCCTGTCTGACCCAGGGCCGCAGCTCGGCCTCCGCAGCTGTGTGGCCCTGGAGCTGGAGGGAGTTGCTGTTAATTCCGGGGGGGTTCAGGTCACGTGGGGGCTGTGGGGCGCTTTCCAAGGGACAAAGTCAAACAGCCCCACGTGGGGGCTGAGCGCGGACCCCGACCCGCAGGGCCCCTCCGCCCACAGAGGCGCCAGCAAGAGCGGGCTGCCCCCGCCCCCCCCCCTTTCCCGGGGGGGGGCCCCGCGGGGGGGGGGGGGGGCCCGGGGGCGGGCCCGGCCGGGGGGCCCCCCGGGGCCGGGGGGGGGGGGGGGGGGTTTAACCGGGGCCCCTGGAGCCGGGGCTGGGACCCACCCAGGGGCGGGGCCGGGGCCGCCCCACGCCCACGCGGG
>NW_020685224.1:0-5530 GCF_002925995.2 Terrapene triunguis
GGGGAAACCCGGGGCGCTCCGTGAGCACAGAGCCCGCTCTGTCAGTGCCGTTTTCGAGGTGTGGCGCGGGGTGACAGAAGCCTAAAACGGACACTCCTGTCGCTGACGGGCAAAGCCATTGGGACGAGCAATGTACTGTGACAGCTCCTTGGCTAGAAAACAATGTCCCACTTCTTTGGGCCCGGACAGCGGAGGGCTGGGCAGTTCCCTGGACACAGGGGTCTTTTCCCCTTTGGTGGGAAATGCAGGCGAGCGGCTGCTCCTGTGTGGGGGGCGGGAGGGGGACCCTCACCTCTTGCCCTGTGTTTTTTCCTCTTGGTTCTCATTTGAGTTGTTTGTGGGGGGATGTTGAAGGCACTTTGGGATGTTTTTCCCCTTCCGGACAAGGCACAGACAGATCCTTTGCTGGGAGGAATCGTCAGTGCCCCGCTGAATTCGACAGTTCCAGCTGGAGGGTGTGCTGCTGGGCGCTCCAGGTCTTTACCAGCTCAATGCCCGTGAGCTGCTGGGAGCGACGGCCTCCGGCTCAGAGCGGGCAATGGCTGGAGGTGGATCTCTGAGACTTGGGCAAGGCTGAGGCTGTGCGGACTGGCATGCTCAGACACTAACGATGCTTCCAGCCCCCGGGACGCACACACCGATCCAGACCTCAGCTGGCGTAACCGGACACAGCTCCGTTGCCTTCAGGGCAGCCGCGGCATTTTCCACTGGCTGGGAGGGCACCCAACAGTGACCTGTTTGCTGTCGAATCCCTCCTCCCTTTTTGCCAGGGAAGGAGAAGTTGCATCTTCTGGCTCCCAAGGACGCACCTTCGTTCTCCAGGCTGGTCCTAGATGTGGGTTGGAGGCAACTCTCAGTCTCAGCCCGAGGTCTCTTTCTAAAACCCACCTCGGGACAGGCTACATTGCAGCCAAGCTCTAGGGAATGTCAGTAGCTGCTGGCTCCCAGAGATAGGGATCTGCATGGGCAGCAGTGTGGCATTGTCCTCTGGGCCGATGGAGGTCGGCAGGCAGAAGGGCTGAAAGCCTCCAGACGTTATTATTTATTATCTGTTGTGAGTGGCCCCTGGGAGCCCCAGTCGCAGCCCAGGACCCCACGGTGCTAGGTGCTGTACAAACACCAAAAAAGATGGTCCCTGCCCTCCGAAGTGGACAATCTAAGGGCAATTTAGACGGCTCGGGAAAATTTTTCCTCTCCAGACTGCCGATGAGGGGTAAGATCTTCCCAGTCCCGCTGAGTGCTTTCCCCTTGGAGGCCGGTGGTGCAGAGACTTTAAGGATGGAAAGGGAAAGACCCCTTGGAGCACCTAGTGCGAAGCAATTCCTCTCCCTCCTTGTCCAATCCTTGTGCTTGGTTTCTGGAAGTCACCCCTACCACCACCCAGCTCCGTGGGAGTTTTGCCTGTGGGATGGCTGGGAGGACTAACCCTTGAGTTTCAGATGTTCAAGTCCTTTGTTCCCCTAACCTCCCGCCGCATAACCTGTCTCACCAGCCCTTAGGTGTCTGTTGCTTTTCACCAAGCTGCCTCTACACGCCTTGACATCTTTTTTGTATCAAGGAGATGCAAACTCGGCACCTTGTCCTGGCTGGCTACTTACCAGTCCCAGGTAATTGGGGCTCTGTTCCCCTGGGGACATCAGCGAGGGCTTTGCAAGGGACATCGGCAGTATCATTCCTGGTTTCAGCATGAGTCCCATGAGATTTGGTGTTTCTCCTAAAGCTCCAGCTGCTGGAGTCATGTGATGATGTGAGAATCTCAGGTTTAATTTTTTTTTAAAAGAAGTTTCTGTCTCTCGTGGTTGTGAAGAAAATCTTGGAAACTTGACTCCCAAAGGCTCAGAAAGCAAACGGCAAAGAAAAAGAACCCAAGGTTGATTTAAAAAAAATCTCATGATTCCCAAGCCAGTCTCAGGATTTTTTGGGGCCTCCCTCATGCTGTCTGAACTCGTGAAGTGGGGATGTTCTGCCACAGGGCTGGGAAGTTGGACGCTCATTTTGCCATGAAAACTTCACTGCTGAGAAGTTTGAGGCTTCTCCAGCCATTGTATTTCATGCTATGAAAGTGTTTGTTAATGACAGAGCCTTCCTCCACAGCGCCCCCTGTTCCTGAATAAACTCTGTTCCACCACCCTCTTTCAGATCCCCGGCGGGAGATCTGCGAGGACAGAGTTTGACTGATTTAAAAAAAAAAAACGTACGAAGGTGATTTTTTTTCTCTTTTTGTTTTTTGGAGGGAAAGGAAAAAGAAGAAACTGGAAGGCTTTAAAACTGTGCTGGGGTAACGTGGCTGCGGGCGGAAAAGCCCCAGCCGGAGCTGGAGCAAAAGCAGGATTGGTCTGGTGAAGATTTGAAGCCGAGAGGTTATGGAACTCCGAACATCTCCCTAGCCCTTTTCATCAGTAGATCTCAAAGCTCTTTACAAAGGGGGGCAGTATCATTATCCCCATTGCACAGATAGGGAAACTGAGGCACAGAGAGGGGACGTGCCTTGCCAACGGTCACCCAGCAGAGCCAGGAATTGAGCCCTGATCTCCTGCCCTCCGTCCAGTGCTCCGTCCACTTGGCCGTACTGCTTAAAACCTTCACGCTCTGGACCAAGCCATGTTCTCAGTGACACACACCTGCAAACGCAGTGACTTCGATGGGCGTGGTCACAACATGTTTTGTGTGTTATTTGTTGGAGCTGGTTTCTACAAGGGACTTCGGAGAAGCCGGCTTCAGCGACTGCACAGAGAAGTACAAATAAAGGAGGTTGTAAAGCTCCATGTTTTCCATTAGTCATTGCTAGCGAGCATGTGTGTGTCATTGGTGGCATCTCGGTTCCTGCCAGCAGGGCTCGAATGAGGGTCCGTTGACAACATTCTGTCAAAGCTATGTGTGGAGGGCAAAATCGGGTTTTTGACAAACTTGATTTATTTTTTTTAGTGGAAAAAGGGAATTTCTGCTTCTCATCAGCAACCTGGAAACTTTTCTAGTGTTTCGGCAGCCAAATGGTCTGTAGAAAATGGAATTCCTTTTTTGTTTTGTGTGGAAATTGCCCCCCTCTCCCCATCCCACCACCATCGCCACCCCCAGTTTCCAGCTAGCTCTGGTCTGAGCCTGTGACTTGCAGCACCCATTGGGACCAGCGGAGTTAAGGAAGTAACTCGCAGCTCCTTTGCCAGGCGTCTTAGCCAGCGTGGGACATAAAGCCAGGGACGCTCCAGGATTAAAAGCAGCCGGCTCTACCACTTGAGCTACTGGCTCTGTAGCTGGGGCTCTAACAGTCCCATATCTGGGGATGGGGCAGGGGTATGGCCAGTGGGTTATACAAGCAGCGGTAGTAGGCTGTTATCCTCTGTATGGACTAGTCACTGAAGTTTGAGGTGACATACAGCGTGCAAGCAGTTTCCTTGGGTTTTATTTTCAGAGCCTGGGGTCAAAGCCGGATGGGTTTGTTGACTGGACTGATCCCGTGGCTGGCTCCGATGGGCTACATTCAAAATACACAACGGGTTGGGGAGCGACACAAAGTGACAGGCCAGGGGCATTGAGGCGTGGGTTATTAGCACCACAATCTTTACTGGGGGTAACCTACAGTGTGTGTGTCATGCCCCTGCTCCAACAGCCGGCCTGTTAGAGAACAGTCTACTACTGCTGCCAGCGAGGCGCGTCGTTCCTTTAGCTCAAGAGGTAGAGATCTGTGCGCAGGTACCAAAGATTGCGTGGCAACCCAGCCCTGCTGTTGGAATGGGGGAGAGAGGGAGCAAACCCCGGCCGACAAAGCAGGTGTAATGGTTCCTATGCTGCTCCGCCAGGGGCAAGTTCCCCCCGGAGCCTCTCTCACGGCTGCGCTGGGCTCGAGCGAACGCAAGGGGAGGGGATTGAAAATCTGGGGCCTGTAAGGAGGGGCTCAGTCCAGCTGCAGCGCTAAACGGGGCCCAGCCGCCCTTAATTCCATTTTCCCTGCCCCAAACGCAGCAGGGCGTTACAGCAAACGTCCACTGGGACTCACCGCCCCCCTGCCCCCATCGCTTGTCAGTCAGCACATGGAAACCCTAAATCATCGTCACCTCTGGATGAGCTTTCAGCAGTGCCGGCTAACCCCCAGCCCCTGTTGGTGCCTGACAGCTGGGGAAACTGAGGCACACCGCCTGGGGGCAGTGACTCACCTAGCCAAGCGGCAGCTCTGCTTCTCCCCAGAGCCCCGAGAACTTGCCCCTCATACAGTCCCCCTTGCCATGTGCCTCGCCCCACCTGGAAGGGACTCATCCCACCCTGACCTTCTCTGCTGATTGGCCAGTGGTTGTGATGCAGACACAGGAACTAGGCTGAGACCTCACCAAACTCATTTCACGCAGGGGCCCCTACACGGCCACCAGCTTGGAGACCCCTGGTCGTTACTTCCTGAGGGATCCAAACCAGCAGCCGTCTGACCCCACTGTCCCTTTCGTCCTCGGATACTTGTTGGATCCATGTCCTGCCTGTGACTGCCGGCCCAGGTGCCTCAGGGCAGGACTCATTAAACACCTTATCTGACACCGGTCATCCCCCATTAACCTCATAGACTCATAGACTTTAAGGTCAGAAGGGACCAATATGGTCATCTAGTCTGACCCCCCGCATGATGCAGGCCACAAAAACTGACCCCCCCACTTTCCCTTAACTCTGCTGTTGAAGTCCTGAGATCGTGATCTAAAGACTTCAAGTCGCAGAGAATCTTCCAGCTGGGTGAGCCCCTTCCTACGCTCCCTGCTGGGCCCTGGAGAGGGGACCTGCCAAGGAGGTTAATGAGTAACCCCCTTGTAAATTACACAGCCAGGACCCACCAGACACAAGGCGACCATGTGGGCTTGGGGCCAGCCAGGTTCATGGGGCCGGGAGGGGGGCTGAGCTTGCTGGGGAGCGGGGGGGGGGAAGGGGAAGGGACAGGTCATTAAAGTGGTTGACAAAGTTAACCCCTGGGAGTCGGCCAAGCCAATCACCCTCCCTGAGCATTAATCCCTTGGGCACGTGTAGCCCAGTTCTCCGGTACACCCCCAGAGGGACACGGAGGATAAGGGATCTACTAGTGGTTGTGGCAGAGAGCCGTGGTGGTGCCGGGCAGAAGCAGAGAAAGCCATTGCTTAGGGCCCCAAGCAGCTCCAGGGGTGTGTGTGGGGGTGATTAGGTGTTACCCCCGAAACACCGTTCATTTGATTTAACACAGACTTTTTCACAGGTGGGGCAGCATGCGCTGTGGTGCTCTGATTTGTGCAATTAGTGCAATGAGCAATTTTAGGGGATGAGAGAGACATGATGGGGGGGACAAAATATTCCTGTTTAGGGCCCCCACTGGGTTTGCAGAGCTGGGCAAGCCAGGCACTGCAGCACTTGGATTCCTTCGTCTACCACTCTGAGTCCTTGCCAGTCCTCGCCGGACTCCCCCCTTGTATGGTGGGGCGGGGGACTGAGATGGGGGCCCCGGAGCAGAGAGATGCGAGACACAGACACGCAGTGACTGATCACAGCCTGGGAACCAGCAACGGATGCATCCCCAGGCCTCTGATCA
>NW_020685225.1:0-497 GCF_002925995.2 Terrapene triunguis
CCCTCCCCCGGCAGGCACCTGCCAGGTGCCCTGGTCCCGTTAACCCTTCAGGGTCAGTGCCCCCTGGCCAGCACCAGCTGCCACGAGGTGCCCCCATTGCCAGCTTTCACCCCCTTGCTCTCTGTCCCCCAGAGAGTGCACACGCGGCGGGTTCTGCAACTTCATGCACCTGCGGCCCATATCCTGGGAGCTGCGCCGGCAGCTCTACGGGCGGAGCCAGCGCGGGCAGTGAGTGGGGGCAGGGGGCCTGGGCCCTTGGGGGGTGACTGGAGGGCGGGGGCAGCTGCTCTTCCAGAGCAGGGGGTGCAGGGGTCCTGCGGGGGCAGGGTAAGGAAGTCCCTGGGCTGTACAAATGAGGTTGGGGGGTGCTGGGGCAGAATGGGTAGCAGGGGTCAGGGGTGCTGGGTGAATGATGACGGGGGCGGGGAGGTATAGGGGCTGGGGGCAGTGCCCCCCAGGGGCAGCTCAGGAGGGACTGGGGGGTGACACAGCACCCC
>NW_020685225.1:597-1007 GCF_002925995.2 Terrapene triunguis
GGGGTGCCGTGGCAGGGTTGGGCCTTGGGGAGAGGCATCTCTCCCCACCATAGCCCTAAGCGCCTGCGCAGTGCTTAATAGGCAGCTGTGCGGCCGCGCAGCTTCGAGGGAACGTGGAGTCTCAGGGATTACCCTCCCCCGGCAGGCACCTGCCAGGTGCCCTGGTCCCGTTAACCCTTCAGGGTCAGTGCCCCCTGGCCAGCACCAGCTGCCACGAGGTGCCCCCATTGCCAGCTTTCACCCCCTTGCTCTCTGTCCCCCAGAGAGTGCACACGCGGCGGGTTCTGCAACTTCATGCACCTGCGGCCCATATCCTGGGAGCTGCGCCGGCAGCTCTACGGGCGGAGCCAGCGCGGGCAGTGAGTGGGGGCAGGGGGCCTGGGCCCTTGGGGGGTGACTGGAGGGCGGGG
>NW_020685226.1:0-1393 GCF_002925995.2 Terrapene triunguis
CTGGGCTAGGAGTAAGGTTCCCAGGTGTCCGGTTGGATGTCCTGACTGGACATTAGGAGTCTGGTTACTGTGGGCGGGGGGAAGTGGCAGCCTGTCGCCCAGCCCGGACCCATGCACCGGCTCGGGCCATGGCAGCCCCTTTGAGGAGCACGGTTTGCAGGGCTGCGGCGGAGGACAGAGTGGGGGGCCCACAGCGGGTGAGGGGCTCCCAAGGGCGTGGGAGGGAAGTGTCGGAAGCTGCCCTGCCAGCCGGTGCTGCTCCTGGCCACGCTCTCAGGCAGCTCCAGGATGGGGAGGGAAGGGGGCTGCCAGGCAGGAGGGCCGGTGGGGGGCTGCCAGGCAGGAGGGCCATGCCTAGCTCCCCAGCGGGGTTGCCTGGCTGCTCCAGTGTGGCTGCAGCGCTCTTGTGACCTGCACTCCCTGGCGGCCTGCTGGCGCTGGACTTTGCAAGTCCTTTGGGGCTGCTCACGCTGGAGTTGAGGGGGGAGAGCAGCCAAGGGGGGTGGGATCTCTAGGGGAGAGGCAGAGCAGGGGCGGGGCCTGGGGGAAAAGGTGGGGCCTTGGGGAAAGAGGCAGAGCAGTGGTGGGCCTGGGGAAGAGGTGGGGCCGGGGTTCCGGTTTTCAGACCGTAGAACGTTGGCCACCCACGCTAAGTGGGGAATTGGGGGTGGGCAGCGCTGCCCTGGGCGAGGTCTGAGCAGATGGGGAAGGGTGTGGGGAGTCCACGTTGCCCAGAGCTGGGCTGGGCTTGGGCTGTGACTCCTGGGGGGGTCTTTCTGACCTGCTGCTGGGCTCCAGGGCTGGAGATGCGCCCGCTCCTGGGGGTTTCCTCAGGGCAGGACAAGGGGACGTGTCTATCCGGAGCTGCCAGGCCGGGCTAGTCACTGCCCCCTTCTGCCTGGAGCTCCCGGGGACATGGGGCTGGTGGCTGGGCACAGCGTCCTGTCCCGTCCCTGCCATGCAGGGTTGTGCTACTGACCACAGGGAGCTGGGGCTGATGGGGTCAAGAGAGAAGTGCAGCATCCATCCCTCCCTCCCTCCGTCCCTGCTTCCCCCCCGTCCCTGCTTCCCCTCGTCCCCTCAATTCCCCTTGAGCTGGGCCCCCCGGGGTGCGGCCCCCACCCACACTGCTCCTCCCCGTTCACGGTGCCACTGGAGGGGGGCTGGGCGCTAGAGCTGGGAGACTGACCGTTCTCTTTGCTTTCTCTGTCTCCGTGCGTCTGTCTGTCTTTCTCTCAGCAGGTCGTCTGCACTGTCCTTTCATAAAGACACCTGACAGTGGGCCGCCTTCCTCCTCCTCCTCCTCTTCCTCCCCCCCGCGGACCCCCTTCCCCTATGTCACCTGCCACCGCACACCAAACCTCTCCTCCTTCTTCCCATGTAGGTAGCAGTG
>NW_020685227.1:0-1405 GCF_002925995.2 Terrapene triunguis
CCAGGACTCCTGGGTTCTCACACCGGCCCTGGGGGGCGGGGGCTTGCCCATGGAGCTAACTCTGTCTCCTTCCCTCCTGCAGAGCTGGGGGCCCTGGATCGTCTGCCCCTCCCCGATGCCGCTGGGCAGCCCTAGCCCCCCGCCAATCTGCCTATGCCAGGAGCCCCCCCTCACGGTGACGGGCGCACACCCCAGAGCAGTGCCCCCTGCCCTGGTGTGGACACGCTCATCCCTCCCCCATCTGTCCCCCCACCTCGGACCCCCCCCCGTCTCGTGGCCTCCCACGCAGACCTGCCCCCTGTCCAGTTCTGCCGCTGCCAGCCCCCTAGTGTGATGCCCCCCTGGTCAAGCAAGGGGGAGTCGCCCCTGGGTACCCCATTCCACTTCCTGCCCTAGTGTGATTCTGGCAGGGGAGTGGGGGCTAGTGGTTAGAGCGGGGGTGGGGCTGGGAGCCCGAACTCCTGGGTTCTCTCCCCGGCTCTGCGACTGCTTCCGCATGTGCCTTTGGGGGTACGTCCCTTCTCCGTCACTCATTGCCTCAGTTTCCCCTCCCATGGCCCCCCAGAACGCCCTAGTCATCATGCGGCATGGGGGACAGTGACGGGGCTGCGGACCCCCGGGAAACTCCCCCTCTGCAGTACGGGGCACTTGACACAGCTGCAGCCAGCGCCTCCCCGCGACACGTCCCGGAGCTGGATGTCAACCCGACGCTCCCTGAGCACGGCGGCGGGGATCCTGGGGGAACAGACCCTCCCCAGACTCAGCCCCCCACCTTGGGGGGACGGGGTCGCCCTAAGCAACCAGCCAATAAATATTTCACTGCTCGATATTCCTGTGTGGTGCTTGGAGTGGGGTGGGGCAGGGGGCAGGGAGCCAGGACTCCTGGGTTCTCCCCCGAGCTCTGGGTGGGGAGTGGGATATAGTGGTTAGAGCGGGGGGTGGGGGGGCTGGGAACCAGGACTCCTGGGTTCTCTCCCCCGGCCCTGCAAGAAGTTTAGGAGTGATACAGCAGGAATCTGTGGGTCGGCAGCCTCCTCGGGGTCGCTCTCACTGGGGTGAGCCCTCGGCTTCCCGCCCCCTTAGACCCCCCCCCGGGGCAGGCCCGAGCCCCCCCCGGCGCCTGCCCCCCGGGGGGGGCCCTGGGGGCAGGCGGACCCCCCCCCAGAGGGAGCCAGGCCCCCCAGCTCCAGGCTCGGGCGTGACTCGGCCGGGGGGGGGAGTGCAGGGGGGTAGTTGGGGGTCTGGGCGCAGAGCGGAGAACAGAAATTACAGCCAAGGCCGGCTGGGTCGGGCCCAAGCCCAGAGCCCCCCCCAACCCCTTAGTGCCAGTGCCCCCAGGCTCCCCCCAGCAGCCCCATATGGAGCAACCGCCCCCCCCGGCCCCTCCCAGCACTTGGTCCTCCAG
>NW_020685228.1:0-2719 GCF_002925995.2 Terrapene triunguis
GCGGCTCAGCCCCTCCCCCCCGGGCACGGACCCTCCCCCTGTCTCCCCCCAGCCCTCACGTGGGGATCCCCAGGCGGGGGACACCCCGGTGATCAGGCGCCTCCCTGCCCCTAAACCCCCCTCCACGGTCAGACCTGGACCCAAGCCCCCCGCGGCGGAATCGCGGCTCAGGGGCCGGTGCCAGACCCGCCTGCCGGCCCGGGGCACAGCCGGGGGTCCGCACCCCAGACCCCCGGCAGGGGCAGAGAACGGCCCCCCCCAGGGTCTCAGGAGCCCCCTGCCGGCCGGGATAATTATCAGCAGGGACTAGCGTTTATAGATGGGGGGCTGGGTCCCCCAGGGCTCAGCCCCCCGCACCTGGGCTGTATCAAGCTAAGGGAGAGAACCCAGGAGTCCTGGCTCCCAGACATGCCCCCCTCAACCCTCCAGACCCCACTCCCCTCCCAGAGCCAGGGATAGAACCCAGGAGTCCTGGGGCCCGGGGAGTGGTGCCCACCCTAGCAGAGCCTGGCCTTTCCTTGCACAACCCACTGAATGCGGATTGGTTACCTTCCTTGGGAGATCTACACCCCAATATCCCAGCCCCCCATCTGCCCCCTTGATCAGGTGCCTGCTGAGCCAGCAGCCGTCTCAGGGTGACTTCCCAATCCCCCATTCCTGCTAGGCAGTTAGGGAACAGGGGGGTGATAGAGGGAAGCCCCATGTCCCTGCCCCAGGGCCAGATCAGTCAGTGCTGCCTGGGGGAAAGGCCCCACCTGGGCTGGCCCCAAGGCAGGGCCAGGGGTTTGTACCTCCTCAGCAGAAAGGCTGCCCTGATGCTGCTGGCCCCAGGCTGGCACCCTGGATTCCTGAGTTCAATTCCCAGCTCTGCTGGTGACTCCCTGGGTGCCCTCAGGCCAGTCCCCGCTCTCCCTGCCTCTGTTCCCAGCTGGGGACTGGTCCTGCCTTTGGCTTTTAGACTGTGAGCTCCTCAAGGCAGGGGCCATCTCACGGTGTGGGGACCTGCTCTCGGCTGGTCTGTGCAGCACCGAGCACCATGGGGACCCCCATCCTAGGGGCTCTGTGCAGCCCCCAGCACAAAGGGGGGGCCAAACTCCAGGGGTTCTGTGCAATGATCAGCACAGCACAAGCCCCCATCTCAGTCGGGGGCAGCGCACGCCCCCTTGTGGCACAAGGTGACCCTGCAGGGCCCCTGCAGTCAGTCCCCTCCCGATTGTCCCACTAACTCCCTCACAGCCAGAAGCACTTGGGACAACGTCCCCCCTTCCTGGGGGCTGATTTGTTCTGTCAGTTCAGCCCAGCACGGCCTGGCTCAGGGCCGGCCCCCAACCCCCTTGGGCTGCTACTTCACCCTGGTTCCCGGCTCCCTCTGCGCCAGGGAGCTCAGCCAGCCCCCGACCTCGCTGGAGAGATTTTCCTACCGGCCTGGACTCGCACCCCCACCCTGTGGTTCCGGGTCCCTGGGGCTGGGCATGATGCAGTCAGGTCCCTCCCCAGCTATCTACCAGCGCTCAGCCCCCAGGAGGGGCCCAGAGCAGGGTTTTCGCATGTTCCACAGTGGCTCCTACCTAGCACCATTCCCCAGCTGAGCAGCTGCTCCCTTGAACACCTGCTGCTTAAAGGGGTGGCTGGCCCCAGGGGTCCCGCCTCCTTAAAGGGGGCAGACCACCCTGTTAGCAAGTATCTGTGCAGCCCCTAGCACAACAGGGGTCCCCCAATCTCAGTGGGGGTCTGTGCAGAGCCCACCATGATGGCCCCCCATCTCATCTCATCTGTGGTCTGAGCAGCGCCCGGCCTACCCCCACCAAGATCAAGGCCCCCATCATACTGGGCACTGCACAGAGATGGTGAGATGGTCCCTGCCCCACAGAGCTCAAAGGCAAGAACATTTTCCCCCATGTTACTGCTGGGACCTGAGGCCGGGAGAGAGGCAGAGACTGGCCCATACCAGGAGTCATTGGCAGAGCTGGGAATTGAACCCAGGAGTCCTGAGCCCCTGCCCCATGTCCTAACCCCGGTTAAAGGAGCAGAGTTAGGGTTGGGGTCACTGCAAGGCCCCTTGGGAGCCCACAGCCGGGGATGGGCAGGGTCAGAGACAACAGGCCAGGTTCCCACCTCAGCGACATTCCTGCCTTACTGGGCAGGGCACATTTATACAAATCGGATGATCACACTCAGTAGATTATGAGCTTTGTAATGATACCTTACAAGAGACCTTTTTCATGAAGCATATTCCAGTTACATTATATTCACTCATTAGCATATTTTTATAAAACCATATAGACTGCAACGTCACACCCTCCTCCTGAACTTACTGCCAGAGACTTGGACACTGACCATGGCAGAGGCAGCATACCTAAAATTCGTTTTGGGGCTCCCCATGGGGCAGACACTCCTGTGTCCCCCCCCAAAAGGGAAAGAGACCCTGATCCATCTGACCCCCCCTTTCACTCAGGTTGGGTTTGCTCCCAGCTAGAGTCCTTGGGGTTTGTTCCCACTGCAGCAGTCACCAGGACCCCAACTTCCAGCTCCAGGATACATGTCTCTGTGAACCTCTTCCACTCCATTACAGCCAGTTCATGCTTCTGGGTCTTAATTGCTTTGTCTCGTAAAGTCCAGGGTTTGCTGGTGGGCCCGTCACTCGATGATCTGGGATACCACAGAGAGTGTGTCTGCCTGCGGAGTCCTGGGGGGGGGGGGGGGGGGGGGGGGGGGGGGG
>NW_020685229.1:0-1000 GCF_002925995.2 Terrapene triunguis
CACCTCGGCTCTGTGTCCCTGACCCTGGTCTCCGCCGTGGGCAGCTTCAGTGCCGGTACCGCCCCCTCGGGGCCTCCTCCCCGCCGGCAACTCCTACGGATACGTGGTCCCTCCCACACCAGGGACCTGGCTGTCACATTGGGGGTTCTCCCCAGCCCGGAGAGGGGGGGGTTTCCACCTGCCCTATAACCCCGGATGCCTTAAAATGTTCTGCTGCTGCAGCTCACAGCCTGGGCCCCCCAGCCAGCGGGCAAGGCTGTATCCCCAGAGCATCCGTGGGCCGTGCCACCCAGGGTCACCCCCAGCAGCCTGCCCACAGCCCCCCGTCCTGGTCCCCCCCGGCCTGGTCCTCCTTGCTGGTGGGAGCTTTGAAGCCGATCGTCCCCACCTCACTGCTTCGACGCCCCGCGCCCCTTCCCCGCCGGCGGCCGCCCCGCCCACCCGCTTTCTCCCCCTTCATCTGGCCACGCAAAGCCCGGTGTGAGCGAGGAGCCAGAGCTGCCCACGCGGGGTTCACACCGACACGCCCCGGCGGCGCCGTCCCGGACCTCGCGCCAGCCGCTGCGACCAGCTGACTCCGTGCTCTTCCCTTTGGCCCCAGGTCTCTGTGCCACCGTCGCCATGGCCATGTTCACATCCCAGAGCATGAAGGCCATGACAAGCACCCCGGCTGGAGTCAGCTTCGGGTGGTCCTACGCCTTTGGCTGGGCCGCCTGCCCACTCTCCCTCCTAGCCAGTGAGTGCAGCGGGGTGGGGGGTGGGGAGGATTGAAATGCAACTGCTTCTGGGGTGGGACGCGGGCACTGTTTATGCGGGGACCCCTTGCCCAGCACTGAGATGCAACCACCTCTGGGGTGGGGCCGCGGGGTAGCAGCCGCACAGCGACGCAGCACGGGGCTGGCTCACCCATCGCTGCCCTGACTCTGTTTTTCTCCTCTCCTCCCAGGTGTGGCGACATTTTTTTCACAAGGATCCTCGTGGAGCTGAGTGTGGGGCCTGT
>NW_020685230.1:0-523 GCF_002925995.2 Terrapene triunguis
CGTCAGTGGTTATTAGCCAGGATGGGCAGTGACACAGCCCCTGGCCATGGGTGTCACTGGAGCCGGGACTGGCTGACTGGGTGGATGGCTCGCTCGGCGCTATGTTCTGTTTGCTCTTCCCCCTGCCCATTGAAGCTGGATTGGAGGACCAGTGGCTTCTTGTTTGGGCTAGCTAATGAGGGCCCACAGACAGACTGGTTAGGGCGACCCATTGTCTCTGGTGCACAGGCCTCCTCTGTGCTCCCACATACCTTCCCTTTCACGTGGGTGCCCTTCGCAGAATGGGAGGGAACCGGGGCAACCCCTGGAATTTGTCACTTTGGGCAATTCCCAGACCCGTCTGGCCACCAGTGGGTGGTGCCCTCGTCCCCACCAATGGGGTGAGCCGGAGCAGGTGGTATGCAAATGAGCCTCACGGCAGGTTGGGGGGGTGCTCCCCTGCTTTACCACTAGAGGGAACCAAAGTGCCTCTTAGCAAAAGCTGCCAGGCCCTGGAGGTTGCATGGAGGGGTGGGGGAGGCTC
>NW_020685230.1:623-1849 GCF_002925995.2 Terrapene triunguis
TCTGGACCAGAGTGGGGGCTGGTCCCTGGGGTAGGAGCTGGTGTGCTGGGGGGATGCCGGTGGGGGGAAGCTCTGTGTGGTGTGGAGGTATAAAGGGGGGGCTGGCCATGGGACATGGCCTGGCCCCCCCCCTTCACATCTGTGCCCCCCCCAGAGCGGGTGCCGATGGGCCGGGTGTTGAGCACGCGGGCGATGAAGGAGATGTACCGGAGCTACGTGGAGATGCTGGTCAGCACAGCCCTCGACCCCGACATGATCCAAGCCCTGGAGGACACCAACGGTGGGTACCCCCCCCTCGCTTCCCCCCCATGGCTGGAGGACCCCCCCCGCTTCCCCCCCACACCTGGGGGCCTGCCCCTCTCTTCCCCCAGCCAGGCAAGCGGGGAATCTGCCGTGCCCCGTGCGCGCACACAGCTGCGGGAGGGGTACGTGTCCCCCATTCGGGGGGGGTTACTGGCTGCTCCATTGGAGCTGGTGGGGGGGGAGGGGGGGCTGAGCCCAGGGTGGCCACATGGCCGATTCTGGGGGGACATGATGGCCAGTGACCTTTGCCCTTTGCCCCCCCCCAGACGAGCTGTACCTGCCCCCCATGCGCAAAATCGATGGGATCCTGAACGACCACAAGAAGAAAGTCCTGAAGCGGGTGTCGCTGCACCCGGCGCTGCAGGTAGGGGGCACGGGGGGGCTGGGTGGGGCACGGGGGGGCCCTGGGGCTGGCTGGGGAAGTCTGGGGGGGCCCTGGGGCTGGGGGGGGGGCGCGGGGGGGGCCAGGGGGCTGGCGGGGGGGGGATTGGGTTCTTTGCACCTGTGGGGCCGGGGGGGGGGACCCTGTAACCTAGGCGCCATGTGCAGGAAGCGCCCCCCCGCCATCCTGCTGTGACCCCCGTCCTCCCCAGGAGGCGCTGCACACCTTCCCCCAGCTGCAGGCGGAGCCGGGCGAGGCGCTGGTGAGGCTGCGCCCCGCGGGGGAGCCCTACAACCGCAAGACCCTCAACAAGCTGAAGAAGAGCGTGTCCAAACCCCAGGTGGGTGCGGGGGGGCGGGGGGCTGCGGCGGGGGGTGGGGGGGCTGGCGGGGGGAGGGGCTGGAGCCCCCGACTGACCCTCCCCCCTTTCGCCCCCTCAGGAGTTCAAGGTCGACGTGGAAAAGTCGTTTTTCTTCACCCTGTACCATTCCCTCCATCACTACAAATACCACACCTTCCTGCGCTGCAAGGACGAGGTGAG
>NW_020685231.1:0-1034 GCF_002925995.2 Terrapene triunguis
GAGACCCTGGGGCTGTCGCCCCCCAACGTGCCGGGGTGCAAGCCAGCTGGACGCCTGGGTCCCTGGTAAGTTTCTCTCCCGCGGCACCGGATCCCTGGGTTCAGTGTCAGTGCCCCCACACCCCAGAATCACAGGCCTGGGGTCCTGGTAGATTCCCCCCCAGATTCCTGGGTTTGCAGCCCCCCCCCCAAACCTCCAGCGTGTGTGTTCACAGTCAACTCCTTCCCCCACCCCGGACTCCTGGGTTCGCGACCCACCCCCCAAACCCCTACCACAGCCTTTATGGTAAAGTGGTAAATTCCCTCCCCCCACAGCAGGGTTTGCAGCCAACCCCCCCGCCCACATGCTCCCCCCGATGCCCAGCCAGCCCCCCAACATGTGGGCTCGTAATAAATTGGTAAATTCCACCACCCCGTCCCCCGGACGCCGGGGTTCATGTCGGGGGGGGGGGGTTGTCAGTAGTGGGAGTGGAGCACTGGGGCTGGGGAGGGATATGGGAACATGGGGGGGTAGTTTATTTCCATGCAAGGGGGGGAAAGAAAGGGGGGGGGGGGGATAGGTTAGAGCGGGGGGGGGGGCCTGGGGGTCAGGACTCCTGGGTTCTTTTCCCGGCTCGGGGAGGGGCCGGGAATTGAGGACAAGCAGGGCCTGGATCACAGGGCTGGGGGCTCCCTGAGCTGACAAAGACCCTCTCCCCAGCCAGGCACTAGGGGGCACCACTCTCCCTGCCCCCCCCCATCTGCACCCCTGCCTAGTGCTATGGGGCACCGCCCCCCACCCCCTACAGCCGAGCCCCATCTCCCCAGCCTGGCGTGAGGGGACCCCACCCTCTGTCCTCTGCAGCCACGTCCTGTCCTGCCCGGCCTGGCACCAGAGGGCACCAGCTTACACCCCTCCCACACTTTCCCGGCATGCACTGGGGCAGGGCGATAGTTCTGTGCCCTTGGCCGTAGACTCCAGCCGCAGCCGCCAGGCACCAGAGGCGCCCCCAGGGCCGGGCAACCTCCGGAGCGCCTGGCTCCGCGCCAGCCCCC
>NW_020685232.1:0-2813 GCF_002925995.2 Terrapene triunguis
CCCCCCGAGGCTCGCCCAGACTAGCAAGGAGGAGTGGGTCGAGGAAGAGGATCCCCAGGGCAGGCACCCCAAACACAGATTTCAGGGACACTCCTCCCCCGCCCCAGGGATCGCCCCTCCCGCAGCACTGCTCGCCCAGCGCAGCTCCGCTCCCTGGGGCTTGGCTCAGGTCCTGTGGCCCTGCCCCCTCAAACTGCCCCAAGTGCTCTGCCCCCACGCTGCTGGGGACAGCCCCACTGGACAGGGATGGCCTGGGGCTCCCTGGCAGGCCCATCGCTTGCTCAGCCCCACAGCCCAGCCGTGGACCCCAAACTCCCCCCACAGGGCCCTCTGCCCCGCGCCGATCCCATGTGGGAAGGAGCCCAGCCACATGCCGCCCGTGCTCACACTCGGCCCTGCCCTGCAGGAGTGGGGAGAGGGGACGGGGCTGGGAGGAGGCCACCCGCTTGGTTGTGCCCGGGGGTCCGCGACGGCTCATGCCAGGCCCCCGGCCGGGCTCCTGCCTATCTGCCCCATGGACAATAAAACAGTGCGTCTCCCAGGCGCTCTCTGCCTTGCTGTGGGCGAGGGTGGGGCTGTGACTGGCCCGGGGCAGGGGGGACTCTAGGAAATAAGCAGGCCTGGCAGTGGGGGTGGGACGTGTCCGGGCACCTGTGCCAATGGGGCCCGTAAGTGGCTGAAGGTTCCAGTCCCCTCTGGCAGCTGCTCAGAGCCGTGCCAGGGGCTGGCAGGTCACAGGGCCAGTCCTCGGGAACGGGCACTGCCTAGGCACTGAGTTTTCTTTTCCCCCGGGGGTGCTGCACCCCTGCTCTGCCCCAAGGCCCCGCCCCTGCTCTGCCTCTTCCTGCCCCCGCTCTGCCCCCTCCCTTGAAGCCCCACCTGCCCACCGCTCCCTGCTCTCCACCCTCCCTCAAGTGCCGCCCCGAGCCGTCTGTGGCTGCTGGGTGCAGAGCACCTACTGTTTTTTTTCCGTGGGGCCTCCAGCCCCGGAGCACCCATGGAGTCGGCACATATGGGGCACGGCCCCAACCCCTGGCACCGCAGGCCCTGGGCCAGGAACCACGTGGGCCAGAGTCTCAGGAAATCTCCCAGGTCAGGGAGGGGCTGGTCACAGGCGGGACAGCTTGGAGACCAGCCCTCAGGTGCCAGACAGCCCTGGCAGCCAACGAGCCATGGCCGAGCACGAACGGTCTCTCTGTGTGCCCCAGGGCAGCTGGGAAACCAAGGCCCCCTCCATGGCCATAGTTTGACATCTATTTGGGGGGTCAAGGGGCTTAATAATATGTAGAGGTCTGATTTCCGGATTTACCGAACGTTAGTGGTAGTTAAATTACAATGGACTTGAAATCACAAAGCCAGTTTACATTCCTTATTTAATCACTTTTTATTTTAATTTAATTATTTGCCATGTTTACCAGCTACCACTCAGAAATCAACATTAACATAAAAACAAATTCTTGACTAAGAGAACCGAGCACTCTCGTGTAATTATGAATCACGTCTCCCTGGTTTGAGAGTTACATAAGCATTGTTTTAATATAGAAATACTGTCTTCATCTTCACGTAGAAGCAATCGGCTTTCCCTTGGGTTCGCTTTTCTTGGTTTTCAAGTAAAATAATTTGACGGGCCTAATTTAAAACAGAGCAATATTTTACTCAAGTTCAAACTTGTAAAGGTCACACAGTCCCGTCTCTGTAGGTGCTTTGCATCATCCTCTAGACTCGAATCGAAAACGTTATCCCTGCCATAGGTTTGGAGAGGAATTTCTCAAGGTGCTGGATCTAATTCCCATGGAAGTCAATAGGAGTCTTTGGCAAAGTCTACTCTACACACTGCTGCGGTCTAACAACATCACTCGGGGTGTGAAAAATCCACACACACCGAGTGATGTGCTACATAGTTATACCGACCCGAGGGCCCCCCCCTCCGCCCGTAGGCAGTGCTATGTTGGTGGGAGAGCTTCTCTCTCCCATTGGCTCCCATCTTCTCCAGACCGCTACAGCAGCGCACCTACATCTGTGAAATTGACCCGAATGGGTGTGAATTTGGCAGGGCCCTACCAGGATGTGTCTAAAGACACCTCTTGATTCCATCCTATCGATTCTGTACAACTGCTCCATTTGGGTGTCCAGCGAACCTGGGTCCGCTTGTGAGCGAGGACCTGAAATCACAGGAAGTTCAGTTGAATTCAGCTTTCAGTTTGTCCCCAGACTCCGGGCAAGCAGGCGGGAGGGACAGAAAAGGGAAAGCAACATCTACAAAACAAGATTTGTACGTCCCGCTCCAAACTGGGATCTCTAGCTGCACATACGTTCTCTTTATGGGACTTGTATCTTACCCTTTGCACGAAGCAGATCTGCCTGCATCGCTTGCCACAGAGTTAATGGTATTTTTGATAACCACATTGTATTTATTATCCTTACAAAATGGAAATAAAACCCTTGTATGACGTATGACCAAATATGTCTTTCAAAAAGACCAGGAGATCAGATTTTCTCCTTGCCTCTGTCACCATTTTAGAAGGAAGTACACCCCGTTCTCCTGGGGTGGGAGGGCCGCTATCTTTTGTTGCTGTTCAGTAAAACAACAAGTCTAAACTGTTTTCTCAGCCCAAAACAGACCCTGTCCAGTAATTACGCTTTGCTTCAGCACATGCAATGCCCACATCAAACCAATCCATTGCTAAAGCCTGTCTCCTGCCCTCCATGCCAGGCACACCAGGATAGTGAGTGAGAGGGACAGTCTCACACACATGCCCAGCCCTGCCCCCCAATCCAGGAATGGGGCAGGCAGGCTCAGCCTGGCAGGATTC
>NW_020685233.1:0-399 GCF_002925995.2 Terrapene triunguis
GGGTCCCTGACCCCGGGAGGACGGAGCAGGGATCCCAGGGGAGGGACCTGGGGGGCCCCAGGCAGGAGTTGGGGGCGGATCTCTGGGGGGGACCCAGCTGGGGGATGAGGAATAGGGGGGCCCGGGGGGGAGGCCAGGGGGGCACCTGGCCAGGGCAGCCTGTAGCTCGGCCTCCTTGCGGGCCAGCTGGGCCCGGAGCTCCTCCAGCTGCTGCTGCAGCTCCAGCAGCTGCTCCTGCAGGTCGCTCGTCTCCCCGTCCAGCCGACGCCGCTGCTTCTCCAGCTCCTGGCGCCCCTTCTCCTCCTTCTTCAGCCGCTCTGCGGGGGGGCGGGGGGGTCAGCGAGGCCCCACACGGCCCCCCCGGCTCAGCCCCGGGGAAATCCCTTCCCCCACTCCCCA
>NW_020685233.1:499-2900 GCF_002925995.2 Terrapene triunguis
TGGGGGGGACCCAGCTGGGGGATGAGGAATAGGGGGGCTCTGGGGGGCCCCAGGCAGGAGTTGGGGGTGGATCTCTGGGGGGGACCCAGCTGGGGGATGAGGAATAGGGGGGCTCTGGGGGGCCCCAGGCAGGAGTTGGGGGTGGATCTCTGGGGGGGACCCAGCTGGGGGATGAGGAATAGGGGGGCTCTGGGGGGCCCCAGGCAGGAGTTGGGGGTGGATCTCTGGGGGGGACCCAGCTGGGGGATGAGGAATAGGGGGGCTCTGGGGGGAGTCCAGGGGGGCACCTGGCCAGGGCAGCCTGTAGCTCGGCCTCCTTGCGGGCCAGCTGGGCCCGGAGCTCCTCCAGCTGCTGCTGCAGCTCCAGCAGCTGCTCCTGCAGGTCGCTCGTCTCCCCGTCCAGCCGACGCCGCTGCTTCTCCAGCTCCTGGCGCCCCTTCTCCTCCTTCTTCAGCCGCTCTGCGGGGGGGGGCGGGGGGTCAGCGAGGCCTCACCCGGCCCCCCCGGCTCAGCCCCGGGGAAATCCCTTCCCCCACTCCCCATCCCCGCCCCCCAACACACCGCTCGACCCGCCCAGGGGTCAGCACCCCCCCTCTCCCCATCCCCTGTGCCGGCCAGGGCTGCTAGGGCCTCCCCCACCCGGACGCCGGGGTCCCCCAGGGGCCCATCCCCCACCCCTCACCTTCCATGTCGGCGAGGACGGCCTCGTATTTGTTGCGCAGTTTGGACAGGCTCTTCACCTTCTCCTCCTCCTCCGTCATGTGCGAGGTGAACTCCGCCAGGCGCTCCTCCATCAGCTTCCGCTCCTGGGAGGCACGGGGCGGGGGTGAGGCCGTGCCGGGGACCCACCCACTCCCACCAACCCTCCCCGCTGGGAAAGGAACGGGGATGGACTCCAGCTAGGGCGCGGGCGGGTTCAGGGTGACGCTTCGCAGCTGGATCCGGATTCAGATCCGAATGGGTATGGAAATGCCGATTCTGACCGCAGTTTAGATCACGGCACAGAGCCGGCTTCAGCTCTGGGTCACACCCCAGCTGGCGAGCTCCTGATCTGGATCACGGTTCAGATCAACCATCCCAGATTTGAGCTCAGAACTGGACTGCAAATAGGTTGAGAGTTTGGGTTCTAATTCCGATTCGTATCCAAATTAGGGGTCAGATGGGGATTTGTAATATCCCCATCCAGGCTTGGATTCAGATTCAGAGTTGCATTCGCATCTTACACCTACATGAGATCTGGATCCAGATTCAGATCAAACCCAGTGCCAGATCAGGACCAGAAAATCAGATTTAGATTAAAATTCAGATACAGACCCTGTTCTGGATCTTAAATCAGATTTAAATGTGGACTATGATTCAGATTAGGATCAAAACTGCGACTAGGGGTCAGATTAAGATTAAAATCCAGATTCAAGAGTGCATTGTGATTCAGATCAAGGTCCAGATTTAAAGTGAAATTAAGATCCAGATCTGCATTAAGATCCAGTGTATGTTTGGATTCAAATTCAGATCAAGAGTCAGTTTCAGTGTCAGATTAAGAACCAGATTTAGGGGGCAATTAAGATATGGACTCAAATTTAGATTAAGATTAATATACAGGTTTGTATTAAAATTCAGATTTGGAATGAGATTAAGATCCAAATTCAGATTAAGATTTAGTGTACATTTGGATTCAAATTCAGATCCAGAGTCAAATTAATATCCAGATTCAAAGTGAGATTAAAATCCAGATCCAGAATAATATCATGATCTGGATTCAAATCTTGATTAGGATTCACATGTAGGTTTAGATTAAAATTCAGATTCAGATCCAGATTAACAATTAGCACACATTTGGATTCAAATTCAGATCCAGAGTCAGATCCGGATTCCAATTCAGCAGGAGATTAAGATCCAGAGTCCGAACCAGATTCAGATTCCATTCTAGGTGTCACGAAAAACTCAGAACCCAATTAAGATCCAGAGTCACATCTGGATCACAATTCAGATCTCACTTTGGGCTCAAACCCACATTCCGATCAAGAGTGAGAACAGGATCCAAACTGAGGCTAAAACAGACAGACCTGGGGGCATCTCCTCCCACCCCCATGAAGAACCCAACACCGGGGGTGGGGGCTGGCAAGGGGGCACAGAGCCCCATAGGGAGGGGGTGAAGGGTGGACTGGTCAGCGGGGACCAGACTCCCCTCCCCAGCATGCGGGGCCCACAGTCCGGGGCCCCCTCACCTTGTGCAGCTTCGAGTTCTGATCCTCCAGCAGCAGCAAATCCTCCTCCATCTTCTTCAGCTTGGACTCCGTGGTCACCTTCTCCAGCTGCAGCTTCTGCCGAGCCGCCTCCTCTTCCTCCAGCTGCTCCTCCAGGTCCTGGGGGGCAGCGGGGTGTCAGAGGGCTTGGGGCTGGC
>NW_020685234.1:0-3081 GCF_002925995.2 Terrapene triunguis
GCCGCGATCGGCCGAACCTTCCGCGTCAGCAGGTAAATAAAACTGGCCCGGCCCGCCAGGGTGCTTACCCTGGCGAGCCGCGTGCCAAACGTTGCCGACCCCTGATCTATAATCTGAAATAGGGCTCTGGGTGAAATAAGACAAATGCAATAATTGAGGTTCTTCTCCTCTGTTTTTTGTTCTTTTTAGTACTTATAATTTGGTGCAATTTCATCCGTACTAAAGACAAATGACAGATCTTTTATAAGCTGTATCTAGAAGGGAGTTGAACTCCATCAGATGCAAGAAATCACCCTAAGCCTCCTATCAATTTAATAGCAGAATTTTATCAAGGGGATATTGAGGCACTCTCTCCAGCACAACATTACTGTCTACATCATGAATCTGCTACATACAATTAAAACTTACAGTACATAGGGCTACAGCCAGAAAATTGCTTTTCTCCAGAAATCAGAACAAATACTGTCCATCAATAAAAAGTAATAACCATGTAAGTTCATTATACTGACTCACCCCTATTGTATGGTACTGACCTGATTCCTAGAAGGTATTCAAACCCTACGTAAGTGTAATAGAACAGTTCAGCCATATAAAGATGCAATACCTATTCAATTGGCCATGTGAGAAAAGGGGCAGCTGTTTTAATGGTTAAGTTTAATAGGACAATAAATTTATGCAGCAGAACTTGGAATTAGGGAGAGGTGATCAAGTTCACCAAGGTTACCTTGTTTAACTTAGCTGCATAGATGGCCAACCCTTTTCAAATGTATTTTACACACAAACACACACACACACACACACACACACACACACACCACAGAAAAAGTATTTTATTGATCATATAAAGGCCTTGATTTTTAATAGTGTGTATGCAAGTGTCAATACAAAGTGTGCATGTACAATTATGCACCTAATTTGCATAGGAATTACCAGAATTGTAGACATAATTTGAACTAAACTGGTCGCCCAACTGTTGGATTTATGCAATAAGCCTTTCCACTTTTATTGCACCTAACAATGTTTATAAAGAACTCAAGTTAAGGAATTAAGCATCACAATACTCCTGTATTGTAAGTATAATCCCCAATTTATAGGTATGAAAACAGAAATTTAAATGACTTTCCCCTGGTCACATAAGAACTCTGTGGCTCAGAGTGCAACAGAACAAAGATATTCCATCCTTCAGTCTCTCACTTCAGCTATTCCCCCTCTCCCTCATCTTGGAAATTGCATGCTCAAATTAAGCCTCAATTGCAAATGTAATTTTAATGCTCAGCTATATATATGCACATTTTAAAATCAGGTCTCAAATATTTTAATGAAATGAATAAATCTGACTGAAACTTACTCTGTAGCAAAGATGTTATTTCATTCAGAAACAAAGTTCTGAAACTAATGGTGAAAAAAGGTATTCAACAAAGACGAACCTGAACTGTCAAATTCCTGAAGTGGAGAAATTCAAATTACATTTTCAATTATGATCCATGGCCTGGATCTAGAAAAGTTTGGGCCATATACTCCCCTCAATTCACAGCAGATCTCCCATTGTTAATAATGGGAGGTTTATAAAAAGAATGAAGGTAGAATATGGCCTTTATACAGTAGTTAAATTTAGGCCCTAATCCTCCATCAAGATCCACTTGTTAATACTGTACATAGTTTCAGTGGAGTCAATGTGACTCCATATGGGAGTAAGGTGTGAATCCCAAAGCTGCACTGGGGCATCCTCTAAAGTCACTGATCACATTCAGCCCAACTCAGTGGGAAAAAGTTATGCCTAGCAGTATTATGACCATCACAATTTCTGCCCATTATTTGTTAGTTCATTTTCACATGCAATCACTTAATTTCAACATATATTTATGTTATCTGAGCAAATCAGGGCCTGGATTTCAAAATTTAAGAGAAGTAGACCAAGGTTAAAGTATGGGGTACATCAACCTGGGAATTTTTATGTATGTCAGCTAGATTCACCACAGAAAAAATGGGTAGAGGGCCTCGAATATAAATTCAGAGACATCATACCATTCTTAAGGGACTGCACAGAAGACAACAGAGGTGATTGATTTAGAAGCTGTCCAACAGGTGGATTAAATTGAGAACACTGGTAGAGCAGTGGACAACACAAAGTGTAACTGTGACGCTTTCTCAGGATGTCCAGGAATGAAAGTCACCTTGTTACCTCCTTGCCGTCAATTTGAGGGAGTCTTTCTTGTGGTAGCTGCATGTCAGCTCCCTGACACTACCGGCCCTTCAGCCACTCAAGCATTCTCCTCAGTGCTCTGCGAGCCCCTGCTTTGCCTTCCAGGTTAACATCTGATGTACCCCAGTCCCCAACTCCTCAGAAGTGTCCCTCTGTGGTGTCCAGCCCCTGCTGCTGGACACTCACAGTCATTACCAGGTTCACTACTCAAGAGAACAGTACACACACCAGCTTGTCTGATTCAACTGAGTATCAGTTCCAGTACAACACAGCATTGTAATCTATTTATAGTAAAAAAACCAAATGTAATTTATTAAAGAACAGAGATTCAAATGAGTAGTGAGTAAGAATATTGGAAACAGAATGGTTACACATAAAGCACAAATATAGCACATTTATAAGAGTCTAACCATAACTTTAACAGGTTAAAATACTTGTCTAAAGTAATTTCTCACCTAAAGCAATCTTTCCCAGCGTCACCAGTCCACATGGTTGGGATCCAAGGTTCACGGATGCAAAAAGTGCTGTTCCTTTTGCTCCCTCAGTAATGTGTCCTTTTGCCTTTCCCTTATAGTCCCCCAAAGTCATTGTTTTTGTGCTCCTAATGTTTATTCTCTAGTACAGTGGTTCTCAAAGCCGGTCCGCTGCTTGTTCAGGGAAAGCCCCTGGCAGGCCGGGACGGTTTGTTTACCTGCCACAGCCGCAGGTTCGGCCAATCACGGCTCCCACTGGCTGCGGTTCGCCGCTCCAGGCCAATGGGGGCGGCAGGAAGCAGCGGCCAGTATGGCCCTTGGCCTGTGCCGCTTCCCGCAGCCCCCATTGGCCTGGAGCGGCGAGCCGCAGCCAGCGGGAGCTGCAATTGGCCGAACCTGCGGACG
>NW_020685235.1:0-416 GCF_002925995.2 Terrapene triunguis
AATAAATCTGTAATCCCATCCAGGGTTTCTGGTGACATAATTACTCACGTGTGACAGACCCAGACCAATGGGGTACAGGAGTCTGGTAGAGGGCAAATATACTGGTCACTGGATGAGTAGTTTTCTGTTCCCTGAGTGACCAGAGCAGGGGCTGCACTGGAGTAATCAGGAACTGCTAGAACCAGTTAAGGCAGGCAGGCTAATTAGGACACCTGGTGCCAATTAAGAAGAAGCTGCTAGAATCAATTAAGGCAGGCTAATCAGGGCACCTGGGTTTTAAAAGGAGCTCACGTCAGTTTGTGGTGTGAGTGTGAGGAGCTGGGAGCAAGAAGCGCAAGGAGCTGAGAGTGTGAGTGTGCTGCTGGAGGCCTGATGAGCACAAGTGTTATCAGACACCAGGAGGAAGGTCCTGTGGT
>NW_020685235.1:516-1603 GCF_002925995.2 Terrapene triunguis
GAGTAATCAGGAACTGCTAGAACCAGTTAAGGCAGGCAGGCTAATTAGGACACCTGGTGCCAATTAAGAAGAAGCTGCTAGAATCAATTAAGGCAGGCTAATCAGGGCACCTGGGTTTTAAAAGGAGCTCACGTCAGTTTGTGGTGTGAGTGTGAGGAGCTGGGAGCAAGAAGCGCAAGGAGCTGAGAGTGTGAGTGTGCTGCTGGAGGCCTGATGAGCACAAGTGTTATCAGACACCAGGAGGAAGGTCCTGTGGTGAGAATAAGGAAGATATTTGGAGGAGGCCATGGGGAAGTAGCCCAGGGAGTTGTAGCTGTCATGCAGCTGTTACAGGAGGCACTATAGACAGCTGCAGTCCACAGGGCCCTGGGCTGAAACCTGGAGTAGAGGGCGGGCCTGGGTTCCCCACAAACCTCCCAATTGACCTGGACTGTGGGTTCTTCCAGAGGGGAAGGTCTCTGGGCTGTTCCCCAACCCACATGGTGAATCTCTGAGGCAAGAAAATCCGCCAATAAGCGCAGGACCCACCAAGATAGAGGAGGAACTTTGTCACACAAGTTGTTTATTAATGTCACCAGAACCCCAAAATGGAATTATTGTCTTTGCCATATGATAGTACAACAGTGCCTGTCACACTTAGCAAAGCCTCTTCTATGTAGTGACTCTGCATACTGTTTGCTGTATGGTTCCTTTTTAAAAAACAAAAAACCTGTAGGCTCTCAAAAATTCCATATGATTATTATTCAGATACTGGTTGTTGAAACAAAAAATAGACAAACATTAAATAAACATACTGTTAATTTTAGTTTAGCTGAATTAAATTTGAAGCAAGGCTTACTTTGAAAATATCCATTTTATGTAGTAGAGTGGGAGCAGCAATCCACCCAACAGTTTACTTTACAATTCTACTACCTTTACACGGTGGAGCACAGTACACCAGCATTCTCCCCTCACATTGCCAGGGCCGGCTCCAGGCACCAACCGACCAAGCACGTGCTTGGGGCCACACCTTGGGGCGGGGCGGCACTTCGAGTTTTTATTTATTTATTTTTTGGTTGTCGGGGCAGTGCTGGAGGGTATTTTTTTT
>NW_020685236.1:0-383 GCF_002925995.2 Terrapene triunguis
GCGGGAGGGCCTGACCCCTCTGTTCTCTTGTTCCCTTAATCCACCGCAAAGGAGGCCTCTACCCCTCCGGTGACTGGCTCCCTGCTTCCCCTCCAGGAGCACTTTGATCTGTAAATATTCCTCCTGTATAGAGTGGGGAGAAAACAGGCCCAGGGTGACCTCAGATATATTAAAGGGACAGGGAGAGAACCCAGGCGTCCTGCCACTGCTGCCCCTCCACCACGAGGGTCCAATCCCCTTCCAGACCCGGGGAGAGAACCCAGGAGTCCTGGCTCCCAGCCCCCCCTGCTCTAACCCACCAGCCCCCACTCCCCTCCCAGAGCCGGGCAGAGAACCCAGGAGTCCTGGCTCCCAGCCCCCCCTGCTCTAACCCACCAGCCCCC
>NW_020685236.1:483-1033 GCF_002925995.2 Terrapene triunguis
CCCCCCGATCCCTCGTCCATCCCCCCAATTCCCTCCTCTTGACCTCAATTGCTTCAGTCTCTTCCTCCCCACTTTGGGGGGGGGGGTTCTACACCTCCATTGTCTCATTCCTTCACTCCCTGCCTCTTCGGCTCTTTACCTTTCTCCTGGTGCTGGGGGGGGGGGGAGCGGGAGGGCCTGACCCCTCTGTTCTCTTGTTCCCTTAATCCACCGCAAAGGAGGCCTCTACCCCTCCGGTGACTGGCTCCCTGCTTCCCCTCCAGGAGCACTTTGATCTGTAAATATTCCTCCTGTATAGAGTGGGGAGAAAACAGGCCCAGGGTGACCTCAGATATATTAAAGGGACAGGGAGAGAACCCAGGCGTCCTGCCACTGCTGCCCCTCCACCACGAGGGTCCAATCCCCTTCCAGACCCGGGGAGAGAACCCAGGAGTCCTGGCTCCCAGCCCCCCCTGCTCTAACCCACCAGCCCCCACTCCCCTCCCAGAGCCGGGCAGAGAACCCAGGAGTCCTGGCTCCCAGCCCCCCCTGCTCTAACCCACCAGCCCCC
>NW_020685237.1:0-688 GCF_002925995.2 Terrapene triunguis
CCTGGATCTAGGGTTGCCAACTTTCTGACCCAACAAAACTGACCACCCTTGCCCCGCCTCATCAAGGACGGAATGCAAGGCTGAGTTCACTCACCAACCCCCTGAAACATGTCAGTGCCCCAGAGAAAACCGAACCCCTGCTATTGGAACGAGACGCTGGAGATCTGAATGGGAAAGGGACTGTGAATTGTCAAGATGGGGAACGAACAACAATCTACAGCAATGTCATTAACACAAACACACTCCAATCCTGCTCCAGCCGGAAGGGAAATGGGCAGGAATTCCTGCTGTCCAGCAATGGACACACTTACAGCCCCGCACAGCAGTGAGTGGGCCGGGGAGGCTGGTCTGAGCAAACAATGTGAAGTGATAATTCACTGAGAAGAGAATCATAGTGTAGGGAAGCTCGTGGCCATCAGATAGTTGTGGCTGAGGGGTTAAGGTGCTGGACTAGAAATCCCTTGGGGCTTTCCCACGTAGGTTTGAATCCTGCCAACTCTGGAAGCATTGAACTGTTGCCATTGCTGTAGTCTCAGTGCTGGTGCATCCCTAGTGCCAACTGGAGGTAGATCTGGTCTCACTCTCAGGCTGTCTACACTTAAAATGCTCCTGTAGTACTTTGGAGTAGACAGTTGCTACAGTGACTGGTGAGGTTTTTCCTATTGCTCTAGCTGCACTGACAGAACAC
>NW_020685237.1:788-1673 GCF_002925995.2 Terrapene triunguis
AGATCTAAATGGGAAAGGGACTGTCTGAATTGTCAAGATGGGGAACGAACAACAATCTACAGCAATGTCATTAACACAAACACACTCCAATCCTGCTCCATCCGGAAGGGAAATGGGCAGGAATTTCTGCTGTCCAGCAGTGGACACACTTACAGCCCCGCACAGCAGTGAGTGGGCCGGGGAGGCTGGTCTGAGCAAACAATGTGAAGTGATAATTCACTGAGAAGAGACTCATAGTGTAGGGAAGCTAGTGGCCATCAGATAGTTGTGGTTGGATACACTCCCTTGTATCTGAACAGATGGTTAGTTTTACCCTTGGTAAACTACAAGGCTAAAGGGATGGGCGGTGGCACCAGATCTAAGGAATGAAACACAACCCAATCATCATCGCCCTCTCCCACATCCCTGTTCCCCAATTCCTGCCCCCTCCCAGATCCCTGGTCACCCCCTCCCTCCCCCTCCTACATCCTGTTCCCCAATTCCTACCCCCTCCCACATCCCCGGTCACCCCCCTCCCGCCCCCTACCACATTTGTGGCAGTGACATCACAAAGGCCTGTTGCAGGAACTCGGCCTATTGGGCAAAGGTGGTGGGGAGGGGGTGACCGGGGATGGAGAACGGGGTAAAAAAAACCCGCCCCGCACAGGCTGCACTGGGAACAGCTCCCTGCAGGGGGCAGGTCTCCCCTTCTCCCCACGTGGGGCACTGCCAGGGGGGCTCGGGGTCCCAGTCAGGGGGGACGGGCCGGGGTCTCTGACCGGAGAGAGTCTCGGGGGGGGAGGCAGCGGGAATGTCCCTCCCCCGCCCGCAGCCAGGGCTCGGGGGGCCCCAGCGGCAGCAGCCGAGGCCCGGGGGGCTGGCAAGGCAGCGCCCGCAATTCACTCC
>NW_020685238.1:0-550 GCF_002925995.2 Terrapene triunguis
GCACATTTTCTAAAAGCGGCGCCTTAGTTAGGGGTTACCATGGTGCCAGCAGCGGGGCCCAAGCTCCGCTCTGAAGCTTGGCTTGCCGGGCCAGCGCTGGGCTCCTGCAGGCAAGGGGGGCAGCACGCCCAGAGGAGCCATGGGGAAGGGGCGGCACAGCCGGAGGAGCGAGGAGCGGGTGCAGAATGGTGGCCCGCAGCACAGCCGGCATCCGCGGCCGGAGGAGCGAGGGGGGGCACAGCATGACAGCCCGCCGCGCCGCCGGCAGCCATGGGGGGGCAGCAGGCGTGGCCGGAGGAGCAGGCGGGGTGCAGCATGGCGGGCCGCAGCCGCTTCCTCCTCTGCGAGCACGACCAGCTCCTCTTTGCTGAGTGAGGTAAAGTGATTCAGTGGCGAAGCCTCCCTGCGGGGAGGGCAGAGAAGCGGATCAGTCCCCGGCCTGGGGCAAAGCGGCTGCTGCCCCCCCCCCCGTCCCCCTCTAGCGGGGCACCTGGGCCAGCCTCAGCCTCTTGGCATCGCCCCGCCGGAGCCTGCTGCGGGGCACCTGCCA
>NW_020685238.1:650-1452 GCF_002925995.2 Terrapene triunguis
GGAGGAGCAGGCGGGGTGCAGCATGGCGGGCCGCAGCCGCTTCCTCCTCTGCGAGCACGACCAGCTCCTCTTTGCTGAGTGAGGTAAAGTGATTCAGTGGCGAAGCCTCCCTGCGGGGAGGGCAGAGAAGCGGATCAGTCCCCGGCCTGGGGCAAAGCGGCTGCTGCCCCCCCCCCCCGCCCCCCTCTAGCGGGGCACCTGGGCCAGCCTCAGCCTCTTGGCATCGCCCCGCCGGAGCCTGCTGCGGGGCACCTGCCAGCCAGCCCCGAGCTCTCCCGCTGGACGAGCCCACCCAGCCTGGCAGCTAGAGCACCAGCACGGTGCGCACTGAGCAAGGCCCACCCCGGGCAGGCAGAGGGGGGACGCTAGTGCCCATCCCCACCCCCAGCAGCCTCGGCCCTCAGGGACCCCCCCCCTGCAGCGGGCAGTGCCAGGCGCCGGCGGTAACTCACGAGCGAGCGGGGCGGCGGAGCAGCTCCCAGGACGCAGGCGAACAGGTGGGGTAACTTTCCCCCAAGTGCTCAGCTCAGCCGGGCCGGGAACAAGGGCCCCGCGCCACCACCTCCGTGCCCGCTCAGCAGGCAGCCAGCATCACCATGTGCCCCCCAGCCAGTCTGCACCAAGAGGGTTTACTCGCTCCAGTGCGGCCCCCAAGAAGGGACAGGGAGAGGCTTGTAAAGCCGGTCACTCCATCGGGCGCGGCCGGAGGAGTGGGGGGGGCACAGCATGGCGGCCCGCAGTGCTGGAGAAGTGAGGGGGGGGGTGAGGGGGTGGCACGACATGGCTGGAGGAGCCATGGGGG
>NW_020685239.1:0-789 GCF_002925995.2 Terrapene triunguis
GGCGGCTCCGGCGTGAGACCAGCTCGGGAAGGACTAAGGGGGGGGGGCTGGCCCCACGGGCGGCGCTCCCGTGGGAAAGCGGCGGCAGGCTCGGGCCCGGACTGAGTCGCAGCCGGACACACGCCGGCCGGCGGAGACCCCGACCGGGGCGACCTGGCGCCCCCAAACTCAGCCCTGCCAGATTTCCCCGGGGGGGGGGGGAGTTCCCCGTGTCCCCCACTGATTCTCATGGAATCTGAGAGTCCCCCAATCCTTGTGAACCTCCCCCCCTCAAACTGTCCCCCCGGATCCCCGAACCCCTGTGAACCTCCCCCCCCGAAAACTGTCCCCCCGGATCCCCGAACCCAGCCCCAAACCCCTTCTGGACTGGAGCCCCAACCCCCTCGAAATGTCACCCCAAACTCCACCTCAGCGTCCCCTCCAATCTGGCACCCCAACCCCCATCTGAACCGGCACCCAAGACCGGCTGGCCTCCTCCAGGCACCCCAAACCCTCCTGAACCCCCAAACGGTCACCCCGAACTCTGCCCCAACCCTTCCTTTAAGGGGCAAATAAATCATGGGGGGGGCTCTGCTCCTGGGGTCACTGGCTCAAACAAAGCTCCAATTAGCTCGTCAGTAATTCGATTGATCCCCCTGACTCCTCAATGCCCCTCACCCCCGACCCGCAGCCCCCGCTAGCCCAGCCCTGGACCCCCCCCAGCTCTGCCGGTGCCCCTCACCCCCGACCCGCAGCCCCCGCTAGCCCAGCCCTGCCCCCCATATCTGCGGATCCCCTCACTCGTGATGT
>NW_020685239.1:889-2198 GCF_002925995.2 Terrapene triunguis
GGGGGGGGGGGGGGGGGGGGGGGGGGCGGCCTCTGGCAGCGCTGCCCGCCCTGATCGTAATTGGCAGCGACAAGGACAGGCTCCGGGCCGGCGCCGGCTGCATCTCAAACAGGCTGGGCCCCGCAGGTGTCAATCCGCCCCCCCCCATCAGCGGCTGTCACCCTGCCCCCCCCCTTGCATTGGGCGGGGAGCGGGGACTGGCGGGGGTAGGAGCCAGGCCATGGGGGGGCTGGGATGGGGGACAGGAGCCAGGCTGTGAGGGGGGGCTGGAATGGGGGGCAGGAGCCAGGCTGTGAGGGGGGGCTGGGATGGGGGGCAGGAGCCAGGTCACGGGGGGGCTGGGATGACCTTCCTCCCTGGGGCTGTGGCGGGGCAGCTGTTAGCAGGCGCTTGGCAGGGAATGGGGGTAGGGGGGGGGGGGTCGTGCCGGGCGGGGGCTGGGTGGGCAACAGGCGCAGACGCCCGGCCCTGGAGAGGTTTGAGGAGACAGCGCCCCCGACACTCCAGAAGCGGGGGAAGACGGGCCCCAGATAAACTGAGCTCGGACCCTGCTCCTCCCCCCAGGTAGCTGCACTGTTTGTTCACCCAGGTGAGGGGGGGGGCTGTTCCTGAACTTCTTTCCAAAGGCCCCATCCTGTCGCTGGATTGGGGCTCCCCAGTTTCGGGGGGGCCCGGATTTGGGGGGCGGGTGACCCCCCCATCTGATTGGAAGCCTCCAGGCGGCCTCAGCGATGCCCTTGAGCTCCTGGCGGCTGCCTCTGACCGACACCCCCCTGCTGGGGTGGGGGGGCTGCCTGGCTGCCTCCCCCCATTCCCCGCCCCCCCCGCTGATGGGGGCGCGGGCACTGAACCAGCACCACCTAGTGGGCCCTGCCCGGTGTGACGCCCTCACGACTCGCCAGGTGGCGCTTTCCACGCAGCTGCCCGGCTGGCACCAGCCACCTGCTACCGCTGCAGCGAGGAAGCAGCCGGAGGGGGGCGGGGGGGGGTCTGATTTGCATATTTACATATGAAATTATGACACCGCAGGGGGTGGGAGGGGGCAAGGCAGGCTGGGCCCATGGGGTGCAGGGGGGTGATGGCTGGCGGGGGGGGGGGTTGCAGGCAGGTTTGAGGGGTGAGAAAATGCTACAGTCGCTGCTTTTCACACATCTTCCATACACAGCAATGACATCTGTGCCCCACACACCACCAAGCAGTGGGGGGGGGGAGCGAGAGCTGAGGGTCAGGGAGAGAGCTGGGGTGGGGCAGGGCTGGTCTAGCAGGGGGCTGCGGGTCGTGGGTGAGGGGCACCGGCAGAGCTGGGGGG
>NW_020685240.1:0-591 GCF_002925995.2 Terrapene triunguis
GCTGACCCCGGAGGCAGAGTGAGAGCCCAGGGGGTCTGGCTCACCGCGGGGTCCCCCCTACAGACTCTGGGAGCTGGGCATAGCCCTGACCCCCCCAGCCAGCCGCCCCCCCACCCCCTTCCTCTGAGCCCCGCTCACCTGCTGCGCTTTGCGCAGGAAGCTGTTGAAGGTCTCGCTGCCTCCCAGCACCGGGTCCTGCCGCACTAAGGGTGGAACAACCCGGGAGTCAGGCGGCACGTCCAGAACCCCCAGCACCCGGCCCAGAGACAGCTACACCCACCTCCCGCAGGGGACCCCCCGGCCCAGAGACAGCCACACACACACACACACACCCCAGGGGACTCCCCGGCCCAGAGACAGCCACACACACACACGCCGGGGGAACCCCCCAGCCCAGAGACAGCCGCACTCTCCCCCCCCCACGGCACCCCCCACGGCCCAGAGACAGCCACCCCCTCCCCCAGGGGACCCCACGGCCCAGAGACAGCCACACACACACACACCCCAGGGGACCCCCCGGCCCAGAGACAGCCACACACACACACGCCGGGGGAACCCCCCAGCCCAGAGACAGCCGCACTCTCCCCCCCC
>NW_020685240.1:691-1031 GCF_002925995.2 Terrapene triunguis
CTGCTGGGCCCCCGCGCCTACCTCCCCCCACGCCCCACAGCGTTGCTGGGCGCAGAGCTGCACCGAGAGGGCTGGTTGCTCCGCTCCACCACCACCGCTGGCACAGAGCCAGCTGCAGAGGCCCCGGCCGGGTGCGCTGCGATCACTGCCAGTGAACACCTGTGCCCAGAGACTGGCTGGGCGCTGCTCTCCATCCGCTCTAGCTCGAGCCCTGCTTGGCTTGGGGCATCTCTCCAAGCGTGGAGCCAGGCCTGTGACCACTCACAGCAGCTGACGCTGGGCAGCCTGGCCTGGGTTCTCCCTGGCTCCATGCCCCAGTGCCCTAGGAGCAGCCGGGGGG
>NW_020685241.1:0-1090 GCF_002925995.2 Terrapene triunguis
GGGGGAGTTAGGGCGGGGACTTTGGGGAAGGGGCGGAGTTGGGGCAGAGTTGGGGCAGGGCCGGGGGTGGGAAAGGGGCGGGGCCAGGGTCCCATGGAGTGTCCTCTTTTTTTATTTTTTAAATATGGTAACCCTACTGTAATAAGTGGGGCCACATGAACATTCAGCAAATGTTTTCATGTGGTCACAATCAGGCTCTGGAATTTTAATCTGCTGTAGAATGGTGTCTTACATCTACAAGTGCTTTGCTATTAAAAAAAAAAAAACAACTTTGTGTCTCCCCCAACTGATTTAGGACAGTTTCTTTATTTTTAACAAGTTAAGGTAATAGTCTTCATATAAAACAGAATAAATGTTACCATTTTTATTTTGTTTACAGGGAGTTCCCACTCACCAGAGTTAAACAGCCCTAGCCAAGGTTTTGAGAACTGGGTTGACATATATTCACCAACGTATAGGTAATGGAGAACATTTGTGAAAATATTGCAAGGTGTTCAAGATATTACATTATTTTAAATTTAATTTAACACTTAATTGAAATCTGCCTAATGGATAATGCAATCAATGGGTGAGGAGAAAAAGGAGTTGAAATAGCTTTCACCAAAAAAAAAAACCACCACATGTATTTTTAAAGTACTGCGGGCCCAAGCCTATTTACATTGTGGTACGTGGAAACAGCATTAGGCCTTTATAGAAGTAAAGCAAGAGACACTTTAATACCAAGGATCCTTTTACAAGTATTTCAAGGAAACGAATGCCTAATATAGTAAATTTCACCCTGTAAAATGATGGTCATGGTATATTATTTTCGGCCCCACATCCAGTTTATGTTGCTGTGCCTGAGTTTGATGGTACATGGAATTCTCAGTCTCTCTGATTATGTGCCAAACCCGGAATGAATCATAGAATATCAGGGTTGGAAGGGACCTCAGGAGGTCATCTAGTCCAACCTCCTGCTCAAAGCAGGACCAATCCCCCAGACAGATTTTTGCCCCATATCCCTAAATGGCCCCCTCAAGGATTGAGCTCACAACCCTGGGTTTAGCAGGCCAATGCTCAAACCACTGAGCTATCCCTCCCCCCAAAGGGT
>NW_020685242.1:0-698 GCF_002925995.2 Terrapene triunguis
CCCCAGGCACTGCCCCCCAGTCCCGGACCCCCCGAGCCCCAGCTCTGCTCTCAATCCCGGCCCCGCGGCCCCGCAGCACCGCCCCACGCCCCGGGCACTGCCCCCTCCCCGGGACCGAGCCGAGACACCGGGCCCCGCCCCGGCTGCGTCCCCGCCCGGCACCAAAACACTCGCCATGTGCCGCGGGCACCTGCCGCCGCCGCCCGCCCCGCCGCCTCCGGACCCTGCGCCACCGCCCCGGCCTCACTTACTGCAGCTGCATGAACCCTCCCGGGGCGGCTCGGGGGTCGCTGGGTCCCGCGGAGGCTCCGACTGTGCGCGGCGGGCGCGGCGAGCTCAGCGGCACCGGGACACGCGAAAGCCACAACAAGTCGCGCGCGGAGTCCAGCCGCTCCCGGGGCTCGAGGCTCGCGCCGCCCCCCCGGGCCGTGACGTCAGCGCCGGCCCGCCCCCGCGCGGACAAGTTCGGGCTTGTGCAGGCGCCTGCGGCGAGCGGGGATCCCCCGGGGGGGAGGGGTGCGTGCAGGGGTCCGAGGGGGGAGAGGGGATGAGAGGGCTGGGAAATGGGGGTGCCAGGAGGTGGGGTGTGCCAGGGAATGGGGGTGCAGCGGGTGTGCCCCGGGGCGTGGGGGTACATACCTAGGGAGGAGTATGGAGGTGCAGGCTGCATGCACTGGGCTGTGGGGGTGCATGCATGG
>NW_020685242.1:798-1002 GCF_002925995.2 Terrapene triunguis
CCCCAGGCACTGCCCCCCAGTCCCGGACCCCCCGAGCCCCAGCTCTGCTCTCAATCCCGGCCCCGCGGCCCCGCAGCACCGCCCCACGCCCCGGGCACTGCCCCCTCCCCGGGACCGAGCCGAGACACCGGGCCCCGCCCCGGCTGCGTCCCCGCCCGGCACCAAAACACTCGCCATGTGCCGCGGGCACCTGCCGCCGCCGCC
>NW_020685243.1:0-2794 GCF_002925995.2 Terrapene triunguis
GCAGGGAGGGAGAGGAGGCGGGGCTCGACACAGCACGCTGGGGGAAGAGGCGGGGGAGGGGGAAGCTTGGCTGCCGGCGGAGCTGGCCCTACAGCAGCAGCTGACAGGACCAAGTTTGCTTCTGCCCCCTACCCCTGCCAGAGAGAGCGGTAGGCGGGGGGCGGAGAAGAGTGGGCTGGGTCGGGCAGGATTTTTAATGGCACGCTGCTGCCTGCCGGAGTCCGGCTCAGCCCGCTGCCGGGGTTCAGCAGCGGGCTGAGCGGGATGCCGGCAGGCAGCAGTGTGCCATTAAAAATCGGCTCGCGTGCCGTCTTTGGCACGCGTGCCATAGGTTGCCGACCCCTGGTCTAACCTGTTCTTAAAAACCTCCAATGATGGGGAGTCCACAACCCCCCTTGGAAGCCTATTCCAGAGCTTAATCACCCTTACAGTGAGAAAGTTTTTCCTAATATCTCACCTAAATCTCCCTTGCTGCAGATTAAGCCATTACTTTTTGTCCGATCTTCAGTGGCCACAGAGAAGAATTGATTCCCTTTATAACAATTGATCCTCTTTATAACAGCCCTTCACATATTTTGAAGACTGTTATCGAGTACCCCCCTCAGTCTCGTCTCATGACTAATAAGCCCATTTTTTTTTAATCTTTCCTCATAGGTCAGGTTTTCTTAATCTTTTATCATTTTTTGTTGCTCTCCTCTGGACATTCTTCAATTTGTCCACATCTTTTCAAAAGTGTGGTGCCCAGAACTGGACAACCGGACATAGTACTCCAGCTGAGGCATCCCCAGTGCTGAGTAGAGCAGGACAATTACCTCCCAAGTCTTACATAGGACACATCTGTTAATACACCCCAGAATGACATTAGGCTTTTTTGCAACTGCATCACATTGTTGACTCATATTCCGATTGTGGTTCACTATACCCTCAGATTATTTTCGACAGTGCTACCACCTAGCCAGTTATTTCCCATTTTGTAGCTGTGAATTTGATTTTTCCTTTCCAAGGGTGTACTTTGCACTTGCCTTTATTGAATTTTATCTTGTTAATTTCAGACCAATTGTCCAATTTGTCATGGTCGTTTTGAATTCTAATCCTGTCCTCCAAAGTACTTGCAATCCCTCCCAGTTTGGTGCCATCTGCATATTGCATAAGCACACTCTCCACTCCATTATCCAAGTCACAAGCAAACCATTATCCAAGTGACAGCAAACCACTGATAACTACCCTTTGAGTATGGACTTTCAGCCAGTTGTGCACCCACTTTAGAGTAATTTCATCTATGACCACATGTCCCTAGTTTGCTTATGAGAATGTCATGTGGAACTGTATCAAAAGCCTTACTAAAAACATCAAGATATATCACATCTACTTCTCTCCCCCCTCCCCCATCTGCTAGGTGAGTAACCCTATTAAAGAAGGAAATTAGGCTGGTTTGGCGTTATTTGTTTTTGACAAATCCCACTGCAAACTCTTTTTTAGGAGTTCATAACTTTGCTCTAAATAAAGATTAGGCTGAAACCAAATAAAGATCTCAGCTTGAAGATGTCATTTCTTTCTTCATATTTACAATGTCAGGGCTCAAATCTGCAAGTCCTTAGCACATGCTTAACTTTACTCAACAACAGGACAATTACTCATGCAAGTAAAGTTATGCATGTGTTTAATGGCTTGGAGGATCAGGAGGATTCAAGTTTACCTCAGTGAGAAGTAAAAATAATAGGCTTCCTTTCTTCTGCTTTAGTTTAGAAAGGGCTGTGTTTTTAAGAAGGTTACTTTTCATGGGCTGTTAGTTCATACATTAGTAATAATAAGACACACCAGCTGTGTAGCACTTCACATTTTCACAAACATTAGCAAATTAATCCAGACTGAGGATCAACCAGTTTAGCTATCTAACCTCTAATATACAAATACTTATACTGCTCTCAGAATACATCATTTATTTCCTTATTATGTGAGACTAAGGAAGCTGCAGTCTATGACAATATAGTTCTAGTATGTGTTTTAGCACAGAGATCTTAATGATACCTCTCATGTCTATGACATAGGAGAGTCTGCTAAGGAATAGAGAATGTAATGCTGCTTTGTGGTTGTACCACACAAGTGAGGCAAAAGCAGTCGTGGGACTGCTTTGAATATTATTCAATGTGCAAAATGCTGTCTCATTTACCCCACAGACGCAGTAACACCTCGATGCTTTACTTCACTCTACACATCTAGTTGCTGTTCTTAATGTGTGAGGGCCCAATCCTGATACATCTACTCCCTGGAGTAGGCTCATGGCACAATTTTCAAAAGTGCTTAAGTCCCATTTTCAAAGGGACTTGGGCTTGTAGCAGGGTGGTCCCCCGCTCCTGCCTGGAAGGGCTTAAAACAGCCCTGGCAGAGGGCTGCAGCTCTAAAAGCTGGGCTGATTGGGGAAGCAGCCACAGCTGGGCCATGCTCCAATCAGGCCACAGCTGGCCTGTATAAAAAGGCTGGGAGCCAGGAGCTCAACAGTCTCTCTCTGCATGCAGAGAGAGAAGGGTCTGGCTGCAGGGAGCAGAGACAGGGTACCTCAGTGGAGCAGGGCTAGGGAGCTGCGGCCTAGTAGGAGGCAGCCCGGGGTAGGCCAAGGCAGCAGGTCCAAACCCAACCTTGCCTGTGATGAGTGGCCTATACTGCAGTCTGCCCCAGGGAGTGGGGGCTAGTTGGTGACTGGCAGTGGCCTTATTCTGAGGTGAGGTAGGGATAGTGGGCGGGGGTTCTCCAGGGAGGGGAGACCCTAGTACTGAGGGGTGTACTGCCAGGGGGC
>NW_020685244.1:0-708 GCF_002925995.2 Terrapene triunguis
CAGCTACGTTATTCACGTAGCTGAAGTCGACATACCTTACTTCGAACTTACCGCAGTTCAGACGCGGTCCACACGCGGCAGGCAGGCTCCCCCGTCGACTCCGCGGTACTCCTCTCGTTGAGATGGAGTACCGCAGTCGACGGCGAGCACTTCCTGGTTCGATTTATCGCGTCCAGACCAGACGCGATAAATCGAACCCGGAAGTTCGATCCCCAGCCGCCGAACTAGCGGCTAAGTATAGTCCAGCCCTAAGAGGACCACTTGCTTGGGTCACTGAGGGTATGTCCATGCAGCACAGGAAGGTGACATTGCCTTGCAGGTAGGCATACTTGCCCTAGCTTTAATCTAGTTAGGACTGGAGACATGGCAGCAGGGGCTTCAGCATGGTCTAGCTGCCCTAGTACAAGCCTGTCAGGGACTCCGGGTACTTATTTGGGTCATTAGCCCAGGCTGAATGTACTGCCACATCTTCACTACTAGATTAAAGCTAGCACAAGTATGCCTACCCTAGGGTTACCATATTTAACAAATAAAAAAAGAGGACCCTCCACGGGCCCTGCCCCCGCCCATTTCCCACCCCAAGCCCCGCCCCAACCTCGCCCCTTCCCCGCCCCAACCCCGCCCTAACGCCGCCCCCTCCTCCCTCCCACTCCCAGCCACGCGAAAAGGGCTGCCCGAGCGCTACCGGCTTCACGGTTTGCCGGGCAG
>NW_020685244.1:808-1049 GCF_002925995.2 Terrapene triunguis
CAGCTACGTTATTCACGTAGCTGAAGTCGACATACCTTACTTCGAACTTACCGCAGTTCAGACGCGGTCCACACGCGGCAGGCAGGCTCCCCCGTCGACTCCGCGGTACTCCTCTCGTTGAGATGGAGTACCGCAGTCGACGGCGAGCACTTCCTGGTTCGATTTATCGCGTCCAGACCAGACGCGATAAATCGAACCCGGAAGTTCGATCCCCAGCCGCCGAACTAGCGGCTAAGTATAG
>NW_020685245.1:0-7349 GCF_002925995.2 Terrapene triunguis
GACTTTCTTCTTGTTGCTAACATACCTGAAGAAACCCTTCTTGTTACTCTTAACATCTCTTGCTAGCTGCAACTCCAAGTGCGATTTGGCCTTCCTGATTTCACTCTTGCATGCCTGAGCGATATTTTTATACTCCTCCCTGGTCATTTGTCCAATCTTCCACTTCTTGTAAGCTTCTTTTTTGCGTTTAAGGTCAGCAAGGATTTCACTGTTAAGCCAAGCTGGTCGCCTGCCGTATTTATATATGTATATAAAAATAAAATAAATTATAGATTAAATTAAGTGGGAATTTAGGAGAGGGGACATTGGTACATAGAAAAAGAAACTCAAATGAGGTTTTACTGAAGTCAAAAACTCATTATCCATAGAGGGTGGCTGACAATGAAAAAGAGGACAGAAGATAAAGTACTGGGGAACTAACTACAAGTGGAATGTTAATACTTGGCTTAGACATGTTATTGAGATGTAATAAAAATGAATTTAACCAAGGCAGGAGACAATGGCTACCCCTCAGGTAAGCAGAGCCAATTTAATTTAGTTTTTCCCAATAATACATAAATCACGTTGTCATGTAAGAGTTAATATTATATTACATAAAACTACTCAAAATCATTCTGTAACTGTACTGTATTTAAAAATGACACCTATTAACCTAATATCCACTGTTTTGCACATATATAACAACTTAGGATAAGGAAAATATGGTAAAATAGAATCTTTAAAACCCATATTTGGTTTAAGCAGTAGAAATTTTTGATCCTATGTAATTTTAGTCCTCTTGAATACTAAAAGATTTTAAATGCCAATTATAATTTAATCAGTATGTCATAGCAGCTTGTAAAATAGTTATATTATGCACTGTGACACACACAATTCTATTATTCTGTAGCTGTTAAAAGACATGTTCTGTGTACTCCTACTTCTATAATAGGCTCTGGTGCTTATTTTAAAATTAAGGTTTTTTTCCTAGTTTTTAGGGATGTAACACTTTTTCCTTCATCCTCATAACTAAAGCTTCCAAAGCAAATAAAAAATCATGGCCTTGACAATTTGTCAAAAGTAGAAAGATTTGGTATATTTTTTCCTGAATCATTCATAATTCTACTCCACCAAAACTGAAAGCAGGCCTTTTAGGTGCCTGCTTGAAAAGAACTTTGGGAAGTGGAAAAATCATTTACCTGAGGAGCGTCATGATAGTGCAGTATCTATTCTTTCATGAGTCTCTCAATTCCTGATGGGCTAATAATATGTCCTATAACGTCCTTTGGCCTGTGGTTTTCCCAAGATGGAGTAAACTACAAATATTTAAATAAAACTTACTGAAGCTGAATGTAGCTTGAAGGTATGTGTACAGTGCAGTTAAACACCTGCACCTAGCCTGTGTCAGCTGACTTGGACTTGGGCTAAGGGGCTGTTTAATTGGGGTGTAGACATTCAGGCTGGAGCCTGGGCTCTGGGATCCTCCCCTCCCTTGCAGGATCCTAGAACCCGGGCTCCAGCCCAAGCACAAATGTCTACACCGCAGTTAAACATTCCCTTAGCCTGAGCTCTGCGAGCCCAAGTTAGGTGTCATGGGTCAACTGCGGGTGTTTAATTGTATTATAGACATAACCTGGGTGGCTAGTGAGAGGATTTTTTGTGTGTGAAGTCTGTTCTGAGACGACTCCTGTCCAGACGGATGCCACAAGATCAGTTATAGACTGAAACAAGTTAGAAATAGGTTGTAACACTAGAGAAGGTTTTGGGGGTAGGGGGATGATGGGGAGCCAGGATGAAGGGAAGTTGAAAGATGAAAGTAGAAAGTAAGATGAAATTCAGAAAGATGAAAGTAGCTCTCTTCTCTAAAAATGGGTATTGCAGCAAACAATGGGGTCCGTGGTCTACCTAGATAATTCCTTGTGACCTAGTTAATTCTTTGTACTCATTCCTCCTGGTGACTTCAGTACCTCTTGTTGCTAGTTCTTTTCTAACAGCTGACTGTGAAGGAGCTCTCTGTGCAACTGTTACTTCTGACTGTGCCAGGAAGGCTGCCTCAGTATAGCTCAAGGGATTTGAGTCTCTTATCTCATACTTAACCTGAATACTATCTGTCTGCTAAGTGTCCTTTCTCTAATGAATTGTCTATTGGAGGAAAAAAAACTTGCTTTTTTTGGTGACCGAGACATCTGAAGCACAAATGTCCTCTTTTCTTCTCCTTTCAAGAACTTCCTTTTAACAGTTTTTAAAGGGTTTTTATAAACAGTGCTACTGCACTGTCATCTTGTTTCCCTCCCTCTATTTTTATCTTGCAAGTATTTTGAGAGAAAGCAGCTCAGCAGCTTTAGTAAGTGCCTGGTGAAATAACACAATGCCTGGTGCCCCTAACAGACAAATATAACAATGCTGGGAAAGAACTATGGGCTTGGTACTGGATCAGTGCCAAGATCACTTTTTTAAAGTGAGCATCAAGGAACTCTGAAGGTATCTGTTGACTAGGGGATGGTCAATACACAGTTGACTTGAAGGACATTAAAGAGCCAGTCTTCAAATGTACCAAGATACGATTCCTGTGGTGGATGCCTTGCTGCATATATGGCAAGAAAAATCCAAATGGTGTGCTTGGACATTTTTAAAGCATTTAGCTGTATCCTCTTTGTTGGAACCAATGGAAAGCATCAAGCTATCTAGTCTTATTGTGACCAGAGGGGAAAGCACCACATCACATTACCTCAGCTGCATCCTAAATGTACACGTCGCATCTTACTGACTGAGTAATTATCTCAGCAGAACCTGCTCAAGGTCACAGGTATCGTGTGTCCCAAGTATACGGCATCAGTCCCAGCATCCTAGTTACCGGTGCCTCAATGTACTTTATACCAGTTCTTGGAACACTAATGATGCCATCCACATTGGTCATCTCAGTGCAGTTGGAGTTAGCATACTTGTCATCCTGATTCCTACCTGAAACAAAAGGGATGATGGGGGTAAGAACCTCTAGTCACTTGTATATATGAGTCGCAAGTCTTCTGACACTCAAGAACTTTCTGGGGAGTGTGGTCAGCAATAAACTAAATTCTCTCAGTGGGATCTGAGCTTGATTTTATCATTGTGATGACTGAGGACTTGTTTACTTTGTAGACCCCCAAATATCCTGCATTGAAATCCTAGTTTACATTGAGTTGCACCCCTGCTGCAGGAGATTAGAGGGGAAACCTAACACCCCTCGAGTCTGGTGCATGAGATAGCTATAAGTAGTCAAGACTCTCAGCTGAGCATCCCTGCACTGTGATCCCATACTCTAGAATGGAAAATCTATTAACCCTCCATTCTTGCTGCCCACATAAGGAGTTACCAGTTCAAGTGAATAGGTACCAGACCACCCTTTAGATGGTGGCTTGTTCATGCTTGGATTTATCTTCTTCCCCAAAACTATAAAGTGATAAATGACAAAAGCCTTTTGGTGATGGCCGAGTAAGAGAACGCCTTTGACGTGATGTAGCTGCCTCCAAAATAGGCAATTGTTGCAAGTGTTTGGTCTTCAACAGGAACTACTGTAAAAGCTTATGACAAAATAAACTTGTTTTGTGGAGTAAGTGAAGGCTAATCTTATGAAGACTAAAAAGAATAAAGGCCACATTCTGTTATCTTTGTTCCATGGTCTGTCCTCTGGCTCCATCCTCTCATGGTGAGGAGAGAGGGAAAAACAAAACTTGGCCCACCCTTCCAGGACCAGACTCAAGGACACTTAGTGCTTAAAGACTCAGGACATTTGGCATTGAGTATCAACTGAGACAGAAGGGTTTCAGCTCCAAAATTCTAAACTTTGAAAACCTCAGCATTTACGTGCATACAGCCAATAGCCCAGCATATACCTTGGATCTTGTAGGAGGAATGTAAAGGGTTATGTCCCTGGTTATATCATATATAGATCTGGGGGTTTTGTGTTGTCAAGCAAGGCTACAAAATTTCCTTCAGAGAAGTATCTCCAAATTGCCCATATCAAGATGCTCTCCATATCTGCGTTATCCAGAAGAGACTGCTAAAAAAATCAATAAATGTCATAAAACTCAGATATTTGTTTTAGGTACTTCCTCATATCTAGAAACACAGAAGGGCTGAGGTCCGTCGTGGACTTCAGCTATCTCAACTGCCACAATATTCAAAATGATGTCTTCGTGAACAACTCTACTTCTTTGAAAAGATGACAACTGATATTAAGGTTATGTGCACTGAAACTTGAGTTCAGTTTGCTTGGTGGGAAAGGAAAATTCTATTGGACACAATAAGTCATAGCCCAGTTTCTTTTGAGTAGAATGACTATCCGCCCACAGAAATACATTTTCACACTTGTCTTTCCCTCTAACAGCAAAGGTCCTAACTAAGTTGGAGAGACAAGTTCTACAAAATTAATAGCTCTTTAATGGCAGAGGCAAATGTGGGTCCCACTCATGCTAGTATTGGTGGTATCCAGTCCCATCAGGCTGAAATCTTGTGTATGATCAAACAGAACCAGAGAACCTCTCTGCATGCTGACCTAGGATCCCCTTTCCCTATCACAATGGCAACTGAAAGCCTGCATCGTTTCAGTGAAGTCTATTGAATTGAGTGTGTGTGTGTGTGTTTAAAGGCAAAGGAAACAGCTGGAGGGGAAACGATAAAGAAACTTCAAGAGGGCATGGATATGGGTTTCTAGAGCCCTTATAGGTTTTCTTTCCTTAAAGGTCTTTCTCCAGTGAAGTCCTATCTTACCAGAAGATAACTACCAAAGTCAGTGGAAAACATTTGTAGACCGTCACGAGAAGGCCCATAGGAATTCATATTACTTACCCCACATGAAAACTACTTGCTTATCATCATTTTTCTCTGTCAGTCTAGGTAAAAGGAATTCTCCCTTAAGATTTATCTGGCTACTATTTCTGGCACTGCATAAGTACATTAAAGTTCCTCTATAGCCTCTACTATAATAATCAGATGGGAATTTGAAGAAACCCCATTAAAATACCTTTTTCTTGTGGGGTAGTAATGCCATCCTTACTAAGCCACTTTACCACCCAGAAATGTGAGTTTCTAAAATGAAAACTAGACTCCTAGTGTCTTCAATTTGCAGAGTTAGTAAGATCCAGGTCTTAGTTACTAATTTACCTTGTGCTTTTTCATAAGAATAAGGTAGTGTTGTACACTTGATCCTAAATTCCTTCCAAAGATGGTGGTTTAATCTGACTTAAGTAGCCACCCTGCAAGTATTTTTTCCACATGCCTGTCCAGAAAGGCTGTTCTCTGTAAACTTAAAATGAAAAGGTCCCAGAGCCGTTATTTGAAAGGGAGCAAAGCCTTTAATGTCTATGTTGCTCTCTCCCCATATTTTCCCCCTTGTTTTCTTTTGCCCCTGTATTACTAGTTATTGTATCCAAGAGAACCATGTCTAAATAGCTGTCTGATGGCATTGTTTGTTGTTCCTTATGAGGTCTGCAACTTCAAGGTTATATTAAGGAACATTTATTTGGAGGAATGTCTGCTTTTGTAGCTGAGTTCAGATTAGCTCCCAGGAAGAGATTTGAAGGGCAGCCATGTGGACTGACTAAATTTTATTAGATGTGATTGAGTTCAGTATTCTGTTGTGATTCTAGCTTGTCTTATCAATGTTCCCAAATTGAAAGAGGAAATTCTTTTCACATCTGTTATTTTTAGGGATATTTTTATGCTCTTTTACACCTTTTGCTCTTGTTTTGGTTATCTAATTACACCACTCACTGGTTTCTCCTTCAGAGGAGCCTGAAACTAAAGGTATCCCCAGGCTGCAGGTGCAGAATACATCAAATGCATTATGGTCTATGGAGATTTCAGGAGCCTCCAAGACTAAGGTTCTGCTGTGAACTCAAGCCTTATGGGGCAGAAGAGGAAGAAGGAATTTCCTGGAATTCTTGTTATCAGATGATGTGCAGTTACAGCAGATCCTTGTCTACCTTCCCCACAAACTTGAGGAGGTATAATATTTTATTCTACTTCTGTTTCACACTCTGATATTGGAATTAACCATTGGAAATGCCGTGATCACCAGAGCTTCTTACAGAGCAGGCACAAATCATATTGTCTGTTAGCCAAAGATTTTACTCTCAGTGGTCATGTTAATGGAGTATGGACCTAGAGTGTGGGACTGCTGTGAATATACTTCAAGAGAAATAAAATTACAAGTAGAGTAATTTTTTTACACTAATCTAGGTTTCCACACTTTGACAATTTACACTCTTGACAACAAACAATTTGCACCTTGAAATCTTGGAATACTGTTCTAATCGTGACCCAGTTCAAATCAATCATGATTTTGTAACCAGGTAGAGACAGTTAGTTCAACTGATTATAAAAGATACTGTTCACTTTGTGTGTATACAACAGCTTTCTGCTATCACAGCTGTGTGTATGCCTGCACCTACTATGTTTCTTAACTATATTGATATCAGTGCTGTTTGAGGAAAACATGGATGGCTATTCAATGGTGTTTCTGTAGGGGATGGAGTATCCAAAGGATATGGATCAGTACTGCAGCATATGGGGAAGTGCTCTCTGAGAATATCCTACCACACACGTAGCATGAGGAGAAAGGAGGACTGACAGTGGTTACACAAACAGGTATAAACATAGTGTGTTCTGTCTACACTTTTTAAAAAAAAAATATGCCAAACTGGATACAGAAAGATAACTATGTGCCAGGAAGATAACTATGTGCCAAGATAACCTGGCACAGGCCGAAATTAGCTGACCTAGTTACTGTCAGAATCTTAACCATGGAGTGTTCAGATACAAACACAACTTAAAGCCATTTATGCTAGTAATCAGTTCCAAACTCTGTAAGATGTAGGTGGACATGTCCCAAGAGTTTGATCCTTAGAGGTACTGGTCAATACGAGAATTCTTTGGTGCTCTACAGCTTCTTTGTGCTATCTACACCAGCTCAGAGGGGCAACAAAATCACTGCAAGGCCCTGCAGGAAAATCCCAGGCACGGGGGCCCCCCTTGCTGTTGCTGAGATGGCTTTGGGTCCTTCCTGCAAAAGCTACCAGTGTAGGGGGCTTCTTGGGATGGGCAGCAGATGTCCAAAGGATAGGAATATGTGTGGCTAGAATGATACTATGCTTGAGCTATTTCCTGAATGTGCAAGATCTGTGGGGCAAGTAGCATCTGGGTGCAAGTTAAGGCAGGCTTAGGCTGTGCCAAACTATGCTGGGGAGTGAACCAGCCTCAGATTACCTGAAGATAGGGGAAGCAATTTCTTTCCTTCTTAGTCCTTGCAACCAGGCTTTGTTTCTTTCAGGACTGATTCACACAAAAGACATTCTAACAGTTTTTCTAGCTAAATACTAATGTGTTGTGTT
>NW_020685245.1:7449-10715 GCF_002925995.2 Terrapene triunguis
AAACCCATTCTAATATAAAATTAAGATATTTATCACAAACTGCTTTTTATTTTTTTTAAAAGAATGTCTGTCTGTAAAACATAAGATCAAATATGTCTGCAGTCTGTCACATTACATTAAGAGTACAATATAACAATTTGCCCTTTCTTTTTATGCTTTTTTCATTAAAAGGGTAGTATTTAATGCAGCTATTTTAGTGTTTGCACTTGTATTAAAAGAATATAATGGTTGTCTTTTGACTTTATGCAGTTTTAATACTGAAGTGGCACAATGTTGTTGTAATTACAGGTAATGCAAATACTATGCATCCGGCCATTTATGTTTCCCTACTACTCCTCACCTCCTACTTAACTGTGATGGGGGTGAAATCTTAAGTAGGTGGAGTAGAAAGAGAGGCAAAATCTGTCAACTTTTTTTAATAGTCTGTATTGGCAAAGTCTTGAGAGTTCTAGATTTATTTTAAGAACTCAAATAGTGTTAAAAAGGATTTGAACGTAAAGGGTTCCTTAACCAGATCTTTATAAAACTTTGCATACAGTAATTATATGGAACTTCATATGCCTGTGTATGCATAGGAGATGTTTATTTCCCCTTCCACTTCTCCACTAGTATTAAAGTTCAGTTTATTTGCCTTTTAAAATAAAACATACTATAGGTAGATGTTAGGAATAGTTGATTACTTATGCTCTTTATTGCCAATAATGTTTTTAACTATCTTAGACTTAATACTTATTCTGTTAAGATCAATACATATTTTAAAGAAACCTCTGATAATATCACTTAGGGATTCTGGATTTTGATTTCCAAGTACTTATTTCAGACCCAGTTTCTTTGTTTACTCACTGTTTTGGTCTCACACTTGGATGTGTTCACACTATATGTGGTTCATTTTATCAGTTTATACTATAACATGAAGCCACACTAATATTAAAGATTGTAAAATACTTTCTGAGCACTCAGTTTTTATAGCTTTTAATGCCAGAACAGGGACCATTATGATCCTGTAGTGTGATGTTCTGTGTAACACAGGCCCTATAATTCACTCAGTAATTAGTGCATCAAGCCTGATAGTTTATAGGTGAACTACACTAGAGCATGTGTGTTTAGAAAGACATCCGATCTTAAAAGTTCAAGTGAGAGAGTCTACCATCTCCTCCAGTAAGCTGTTATAGTGATTAATAAGGCACACAGTCTTAACAGTGAGAGTAATTTCCAGTCTGGATGTTTCTAGTCTCAGCTTTCAGCCATTGGATCTTGTTATTTTTTCTGCTATAATAAATTGCCCATGGTATCAGATATGTTCTTCCTGTGTAGGTACTTGTAGATCATTATCAGGGCACCTCTTAACCATCTCTTCAGGAGTTGATGTACTGTAGATCCTTAGCTCTCTCATTTAAAGGTAGGTTTTCCAGACTTTGAATCATTCTTGTAGTGTTTTTCTAAACCCTCTCCAAGTTGTCAACCTCTTTTTTGAAGTATGGATGCCAAAACTGGAAACAGTATTCCAATAGTGACTTCACCAGTGCCATATACATTGGTGATATTGCCTCACCCCTCTTTGTGCATGCAAGGTTTGTGATTGCCCTTTTAGCCACAGCATCATACTGAGGAATCACTTTTTATTTACCTATCATGACATCTTGACAGGGTCTCTGTTTTCAAGTTCGTAATCCCCCATCCTGTATGTATGACCTTGCATTTGATTGAATCAAATGCATGTTGTTGAATGTGCCCAGCTTACTAAACAATCCAGGTCACTTGGTATAAGTAACCTGTTCTCGTTATTTACTACTCCACTAATCTTTTTCGTTTGCAGGTTTTATCAGCAATTTTTAATACCTGTAACTTCTGACAGATAAAAGACCACTTGCTGATATTGCATGCATACCATGCTCTGTTCCTTTCATTCATAGGCAAAAAATGCATGTGCAAAAAGTGTAGTGGTATAATAGTCTGGACAAAAGCACACTTACAAGGAGCTAGTTATTTATATTTAATAAATGCTGCACATGCTGTTTGTAGTAATTGCACATGTAAGCATGGGTTTTTGTCTGGAACTCTTAGGCCTCTATGTTTGAAGATTTCTCCTTGGTTGTTGAACTTTCACGATCATGCTATTTGCCAAATGCTTATGGTGCTAAGATAATGATGAGAATAATTATCACATGACCAGTACTCCTTCTCAGAACAGAATTTGACCAATACAAACAATAGAATAGTGGCACTCTGGGCATACTGTACAAAGCAAGTATGAATAGAATATTCATTTCATCGTTATGGGTAACTGTTTTTGTGGACTTCATAAAATGTAGAAAATTTCAATTAGAATTGTAAAGTGCACTGTAGTGTTCCTGTTTTTTCCCATGCAATAAAAAAATAATACCTCTTTGTTATGATTCCTATTTCTCTCCTGCATCTGAAGTAGACTTCTGAAGTGAACTTACTTTTACTTTCTAGTGGGGAGAGGATTTTGTCCTCTTCTGTAACTAAACCATTTTAATACCTAAAGTTGTATTGAATTTTTCTTACAATAGGAATATTTGGACCTAGTTAGTCTGAAGCTATATGTAAATAATGCATGAAACGTTCCACAATAGGAGTTATGTGATAGAAGCACAAAACAAGGGAATTTATTACATTATGCATTATTACATTTATGAAGAGCACTGCCAGCTGCTGCTTTACTGAGGATTGTTGAATTTTAATTCTTGGTACTAGTTTAGACTGGACCTTGTAGAGCAGGGGTCGGCAATGTTTGGCACACGGCTCGCCAGGGTAAGCACCCTGGTGGGCCAGGCCAGTTTATTTACCTGCTGACGCGGCAGGTTCGGCTGATCGCGGCCCCCACTGGCCGCGGTTCGCCGTCCCGGGCCAATGGGGGCGGCGAGAAGCGGCGTGGGCGAGGAATGTGCTGGCCGCGGCTTCCCGCTGCCCCCATTGGCCCGGGACGGCGAACCGCGGCCAGTGGGGGCCGCGATCGGCCGAACCTGCCGCGTCAGCAGTTAAATAAACTGGCCCGGCCCGCCAGGGTGCTTACCCTGGCGAGCCGCGTGCCAAACGTTGCCGACCCCTGTTGTAGAGGAACAATATTCCGCATGTTCCTCAGGAACTTTTCTTTGTGTGATTGTGTAAAAGCTGTGATGTTAACTATTTAAAAACTAAACTCTTAACTGACTCCTCTTCTGGGCAGCAGGAATTCATAATAAAAATTTCTAAAATAACATTGTGTTCCATTTTCTAAGTAGTGATATTTAACTCTTTTCCTA
>NW_020685246.1:0-704 GCF_002925995.2 Terrapene triunguis
TGGGAGGGATGCTGGGGCATCCATGGGAACGGGGGTAGGTTCGAACTTCCCCGGGTCACTGGCTAAACTGACCCCGCTCAGTTCGGTCTCGGAGGGGGGAGAGATGTGACGAACTGGGACTGTTCTTAGAGTGGTCTGTGAATGCTGACAGGGGAGTGGGGCTAGGACGGTCTGCATTGGGGGATGGGAGACTGACCGACGGAGAATACCTGAGCGTGTAACATGAGAACCCAGGAAGGGGTTGGAGGCCAGGTGACACCTTTGTCAGGAAACTGAACAAAGGATGTGGGAGGGGTCGCTGGGGGGAGAGTTTCAGGGCTGGCTGGTGGAATGGCTGGAAGGCAGACAGGGCTCTGACCTCCCAAGGGGGCTGGGGTGCCCGGGGACCCCAAGATGCACCTAATTGGGGGGGTCCCAGCCCCCCGCCCTACTCAGCCCCCCTCCCCGCTCTCCCCTGCGGGGGCAGGAGGCAGAAACTTGGTCCTGCAGCAGCCAAGTTTCCCTCCTCCCCCGCTTCTTCCCCCAGCGTGGTTCGTTCCGGCCTCTCTGCCCCTCCTCCTCCCTCTCCCTGCCCATGATGGCCCTTGCGAGGGGGGGGGGAAGAGCGGCAGGCTGCATAGAGCTCCGTAGAGCCGGCAGAGAGAGGTAGAGACGGGCCTGGGGGAAGGGGGTGGAACAGGTCATATCCCTTCCAGCCCCCTGCC
>NW_020685246.1:804-1087 GCF_002925995.2 Terrapene triunguis
TGGGAGGGATGCTGGGGCATCCATGGGAACGGGGGTAGGTTCGAACTTCCCCGGGTCACTGGCTAAACTGACCCCGCTCAGTTCGGTCTCGGAGGGGGGAGAGATGTGACGAACTGGGACTGTTCTTAGAGTGGTCTGTGAATGCTGACAGGGGAGTGGGGCTAGGACGGTCTGCATTGGGGGATGGGAGACTGACCGACGGAGAATACCTGAGCGTGTAACATGAGAACCCAGGAAGGGGTTGGAGGCCAGGTGACACCTTTGTCAGGAAACTGAACAAAGG
>NW_020685247.1:0-4365 GCF_002925995.2 Terrapene triunguis
CTCCTCCCCCCACCACCAGCCCCTCCCCCACTAGCCTCCTCATCCCCCTTCCCCCGGCCCCTCCCCCCGGGGCCCCGCCCCTCACCATCGCTCCCCCGCCCGCAGGCCGCGCTGCTCCGCCGCCTCCACCTCGCGCCGCTGGGCCTCGAGCCCCGGGACCCCCCCTGCCGCCGCCATGGCCCGCGCCCCGCCCCCACCCGCCGGCCCGACCGGAAACAGGAAGCGGCGACGCTGGGGCCCCGCCCCCTCTCTGCGCCACCACCGCCCCCTGAGGCCTCGCCCACCCGCTTCCGGCCGCCGCCATCTTGGGTGCGGCGCGCGCGGGGGAGGGATCCGCCATGTTGGAAGCGGCTAAAGGGGGAGGGGCTCCCGCATGGTTTTTAATCCGCCATTTTGAGTGTGGCAGAGCATGGTATGGCCCGGTCAGCCATCTTGAGTGTGGTATACGGCCAGCGGGAGGGGAGCCCGCCTGTCCCAGGTAGCCAGGGTTCTCCTTGCCGCCATCTTGGTTGTGGCAAAGCAGGTCGGCGGCAGAGACACCATTTTTGGTGTGGCATAAAATAAAACAGACTATGAGAGTATCAGGTCTGGTGGGTGGGGGCTGGCAGCCCGGACTCCTGGGTTCTCTTCCCAGCTCTGGGAGGGGAGTGGAGTCTAGTGGTTAGAGCAGGGGGTGGGTGCTGGGAGCCCGGACTCCTGGGTTCTCCCCCAGCTCTGGGAGGGGAGTGGGGTCTAGTGGTTAGAGCAGGGGGCTGGGGCTGGGAGCCCGGACTCCTGGGTTCTATTCTGACATCTGGGTTTTTAAGAACTTCCAGCAAAGCGTGGAACCCATGGGCTCTCGGGTGTGAGCCTGGGCTGCAGGATACTGAGCTAGGTGGGCCCGTGGCTCTGATGGGGGCCCCGGGGGGCTACTGGGCTGCATGGGCCCATGGGTCTGATCCCAGGGGAGGGGGCCCATCGCTTGGATTCAGGAAGGGGGGGGGTGTGTCCATAGTTAGGATCCACCGTCCCCTCCCCCCATCTGCGGGGTGAATGAAGACACGGGATGCCTGGGTTCCATGGAGACTTTAATAATTTCCATACATTGAATGCAGAACAGTCTCTCACCCCAGACAGAAAACGAGGAAGGCCCCGTCTCCTGCACAGCTCAGATACAGCCCCCCCCCGACATTGATATACATAGGCAGGTTAACCCTTTCCCTGCTGAGCTAAAGCTCCGGTGTCACAGAGACCCCACCCCCATCTACAGGCCTGGGGAGGACACGGCTGGCAGGGGAGGGGGCTCTGTCCCTACTGAATCCACTCTGGGCCAGTGCAGGGCCCCCCAGGCATGGAAATCTAGTCCAGGGTACTCTGGCATCCTCCTCCTCAATGCCCAGGGATCCTCTGAGATCCCCTCCTCTCCAAGATCCCTCCCTCCTCCACCTATATGGATCCATTATGGGATCCCCTTCCTCTGCATGTAGGGATCCACCAGGGATCTGGTCTTAATCCCTCTCCTCTCCAGCCTGGGATCCAGTCTAGGATCCCACCCTCCTACTCATGCAGGGATCTGATGTGGGATTCCCCCTCCATGCAGGGTTCACGGCTGGGATCCCTCCCTCCTCTGTGCACAGAGATCCGGTTCCACACAGCAGAACCCACCACCGTCCAGGAATGGATCCCCAACCAAACCCACCCCCCCACCTCTCGGCTACACTCCCCAGCCCTGCCAGGTGCCCAGCAGAGAAAGGGTTAACATACACCGCCCCGCCAGGGATGACATCTTTAGCCTTATGGGGCAGAGCAGGGGGGGCAGAGGGGAGGAACAGGGGGACGTCTGGGGGACCATTCTGATCCACGTGGATAGTTGGCTACATCTCAGCGCCGGCCAAGCCCTCCCCGTGCGACGTTACGTGCGGCCGTTCCCCGCCCCAGAGGTAGCTGCAGCTCAGCTGGGGGGCATCGTCATTTTTATTACTATGGGTATGGCTCTTGCAGGGAAAGACTTTCCATCCCACAAGCACTACATGCTGCATATAAAAAAGGCTAGATATGTACATATATACACGCACACACACACGCACACACAATATATATAGGGGGGGGCGCACTGTATGGGGGATATAGAGACCGCCTTCAAATGGACACTCCCACAGCAGGGTTCAAACCCCCGGCCTTTACCCCTGAGTTAAAGGCTTGGCCCCTCCAACTGCAGTTGATCCTTCCTAGCCACTAGTGGGAGCCAGGAGCACACAGCGTCCTCTGGGTGGGACAGCATGGCCGGGGTCCATCGGGGAGGGGGGGGGGGGGGGGTCGGGCTGCAGGATCAAGCTGGAAGGGGATGCAGGGTCCAATCCTGAGCAGTGTTGGACTAGAGCAGGGACAAGGAGGGATTTGCCTGAGTAACAAGTAGGGACAGAGTAATGACTGAGTAGTGTTTGATTAAGCACCCTTACTGAGCACCCACTTACCTACTCAGTAAGACTGAGTAGATGCTGGAAAGGGACCGAGTAACATTTGAGTAAGGAAGGAGTAACAACTCAACTAAGCCAAAGTAAGGGCTGGGTATGGACCGAGTAATATTTGATTCAGGAGTGAGTAAGGATTTAATAACTTTTGAGTAAAAATAAGTAATATCTAAGGGTGGGACTGAGTAGGGACTGAGTAACATTTGAGAAATAATGGAGTAGTGTTTCAGTACGGACCAAGTAGTGTTTGAGTAAGGAGGTAGTAACATTTTAGTAGGATCAGATTACTCTTTGAGTAAGGACTGAACAACAACTAAGTTGGGACTGTAAGGATGGAGTACTGTTTGGGTAAGGACCAAGTAACATTTGCATTAGGGCTGAGTAACATTTAAGATAAGACTGAGTAGGGGCAGAGTAGCATTTGAGTAAGGACAGAGTAACATCTAGGCTAAGACTAAGTAGGGGCTGGGTAGGGACTCACCGCTGAGTACAGGCAGGGTACCAGGAGTAGGGATGGAGTAAATACAGTGCAATGACTGAGTAACATGTGCGGCCTGCGTAACATTTGACTGAAGACTGGGTAAAAACTAAAACCAGACTGAGTAGAGGCTGGCGAAGCCCAAGTATCATATGAGTATGCGCTCAGGACTGGGTGGGCCACCTGGGCCAGTGGCTCCAATTCCAGCTAGCATCGCTACCTCGGGAGCTCAGGCCGTCCTGACCTGAGTCAGCAAGAGCGTCCTGCTAGCCAGAGCTCCCAGCTCACAGCCAAATTTCTTCCTAGTCCCCTCACTGTGGCCTAGTGAATTTCATTTCTGTTACTCCAGATCACCGCATGATACTCCCACCACCCTCTGGATTTATGGAGTAAGGAACAAGTAATGTGTGAGCGACCAGCTCAGGACGGAGTAAAGCTCAAGTAAGGATGGAGTAATGTCTGAATAAAGACTGTCAGGTTTGAGCAGGGAGTGGAGTAACAGGTAAACTCAGACTGGGTAAGGGCTGAGTAACAGATGAGTAGGGCCTCAGTAACCACAGGATAATGTTAGGCCAAGTAACACCTGAGCATGGACCAAACACTGAGTAGAGAGTAACAGTCGAGTAGGGGCCAAGTTAGTAGTGAGAGGATGCGGAGTAACATCTGAGTAAGGACTAAGTAAAGACTAGGGATGGGAGTAAGGATTGAGCAGAGTCTGGGAACTGACTGAGGAGGGGCTGAGTCAAGAGCATGCTAGGGGCTGACTACACGCTAACAGTTGTGTAACAGCTGAGGAGGGACCGAGTAAGATCTCAGGAGGGGCTGAGTGAGAGCTGAGTAACATTTGAGTAGGCGCCAAATAAGAGGCCAAGGGACTGTGTAAGATTTAACTAGGGGTTGAGTACGGGCCAAGTAAGAGCTGAGTAAAATGTGAGTAGGGGCCGAGTAACATTTGTGTAAGGACTGAGTGGGGCTAAGTATCATCTGAGTAGGGGGTCAAGTAAGGGCTGAGTAATATGGGAGTATAGACAGTGTTGTGTGAGTAGGAACTAAGTAACATGGGAGTAGGAGGAGAGTGTCATGAGAATGGGGTAGAGTAACATGAGTGGGGCAGAGTAAGGGCTGAGCAACTTGAGAGTAGGAGCTGAGTAAGGGCCGCGTAACATGGAAGTAGGGCCGGGCTGAATAACATGGAAATAGGGCCAGAGTAAGGACCAAGTAATGTAGGAGTAAGGGCCAAGTAACATGAGTGAGTAGGGGCTAAGGACTGAGTAACAGGGGAGTAGGGGCAGAGTAAGGGCCAAGTACTGTAGGAGTAAGGGCTGAGTAACATAGAAATAGGGCTAGACTAAGGACTGAGTAAGAGGGGATGGAGGCAGAGTAAGGGCCGAGTACTGTAGGAGTAAGGGCTGAGTAACATAGAAATAGGGCTAGACT
>NW_020685248.1:0-1693 GCF_002925995.2 Terrapene triunguis
GGGGAGGCGGCGCTTTTTTTTGCTGCTTGGGGCAGCAAAAAAGTTAGAGCCGGCCCTGGCTCCCATGGCTCTGCCTGCTGTCACTGTGTCTAATCCCCCATTCTGGGAAAGGTTGTGGGACGCCTCGGGCAGTACCAGGACCCTTCAGCTTTCACTGAGCACTGCCAGGTTTGCCCCAGGCTGGAGTGTAGGGCAGGCACTGGGCCTTTGCGTGGGGGTCTCCTGGCAATGGGTGGGGCAGTGGTATCTGGGGTTGGCAGAACTGCCTATGATGAGTGACTCCCTTTCCTTCCCTGGGTTTGGGGCTCTGCATGTCCACGCCGAGGGCTCTCTGGGGAGGGGCTTCAGGATTAAATTATCTCACCCCCATTTGCTGTGTACTTGGGGCCAGTAAGACGGATGGGCTGCTGAGGGGGCTGCATGGGGCATGCAAGGACCTACCCAGGGGTGGCCATAGCCATGTCCAGTCCCCACCAAGCTGCAGGGGAGGGGCTGGGCAGAGGACAAGCTGGACGGGCTGGTCCTGGGTTCCGCCTTGTGGCGGGGGGCGGGCGGCAGGCTCTCCTGTCGCTCTGGTGAATCCACCACAACCCTTGGCAAGTTATCGCCTTGGTTAATTACTCTCACTGTGAAAAATGCACACCTTCTTCCCAGTCTGAAACAATCTAGCTTCAGCGTCCAGCCATTGGATCACGTTGGACCCCTGTCTGCTAGACTGAAGAGCCCAGTATTAAATATTTGTTCCCCATGTAGGTACTCACAGACTGAGATCAAGTCACTCCTTAACCTTCTCTTTGTTACGCTACATAGATTGAGCTCCTTGAATCTATTGCTATAAGGCAGGTTTTCCAATCCTCTCATCTTTCTCATGGGTCTTCTTTGAACCCACTCCCAGGTTTGGTGCTGCTTTGCTGGTGGCCCTTTGATACGATATGAAATGTGATGGTCTCTGTCTACACCATAGGTGCCGACTCCGTGGGTGCTCCGGGGCTGGAGCACCCATGGAAAAAACTGTGGGTGCTCAGCACCCACCGGCAGCCCCACTGATCCCCCTCCCCCCCCAGTGCCTCCCACCCACCGGTGATCTGTTCAGTGGCATGCTGGAGGGGAAGAGTGGGGTGGGGCACGCTCGGAGGAGGGGGCGGAACAGGGCAGGAAGAGGTGGGGTGGGGCGGAGCCGGGGTGGGAAGAGGTGGGGCAGGCATGGGGGCTTGGAGGAAGGGGTGGAGTTGGGGCAGGGCCTAGGGTGGGTAGCAGGGGTTGAGCACCCCCCTGGGAATCACAAAGTCGGTTCCTGTGGTCTACACTGACTTCTGAGGTGTGTGTGACTACACATTAGTTAACATAGAATCATAAAAGATCAGGGTTGGAAGGGACCTCAGGAGGTCATCTAGTCCAACCCCCTGCTCAAAGCAGGACCAATCCCCCTAAATCACCCCAGCCAGGGCTTTGTCAAGCCGGGCCTTAAAAACCTCTAAGGAAGGAGATTCCACCACCTCCATAGGTTCCTTACGACCCAGTTCTGACACCGCCTCCTTTCCAATGAAGATGAGACCTCAGCAGAGCTTTATGGAGGGTGATGGGTGAGGGAGGGGGCTCCAGCGAAGCATTGAGATGCATCAGCAAAGCCTAATGAGACCAGGACAGAGCTGTGTGTGCAGGGGGGAGCCCAGGGCTGGGATAGCAGGGGGCT
>NW_020685249.1:0-784 GCF_002925995.2 Terrapene triunguis
GGAAGCTGGGGGTGGGCGGGGCCTGGGCTGGGGCGGGGCCAGTGGAGCGGGGGGCGGGGCTTGGGGCGGGGCCTAGGTGTTTGCCACGTGCTCGCGGGGGGGGCTGGAGCAGAGCGGGGGGAGCCCGGGTCCCCGCCAGGCCCAGCCCCGCCCCCCCGCCTGCCCCCTCCCCAGAACAGCCCCCGGCTGCTGCCAGCTGCGCCCAGACCCAGCGCCCGCTCGGCTCTGCCCGTCTCCTCCAACGCTCCCGGGCGCCGGGCGCCGCGGCCAGCTGGCACAGCGCCCCTGGGTGCAGGGCTGCTCACGCGTGGCTGACACACCGTGTCGTCGCCTGCGGCCGGGGGCAGCCACCCACGTGCTGAGCCAGGTGCCCTCAGCTGCTGGAGCCGGGGCCCTGCCTAGTTGTGCCAGGGCTGGGCAGTGCCTGGGCACCTCGCCTGTGCCCGGCCGGGGGGGCTGAGGGGCACTGACGTGGGTGTAGGGCAGGGTGACCCCAGAGCATAGCACGGGGAGACGCGTCTGCACAGCCTCACTTCATTCCTGGGCAGCGGCTCCTCCAACCCAACCCTCCATTCCCTGTTAGACAGAGCCCAGCGCTGCCCAGGGGCTCCCGCCCACCCCCTGCTGTCCTGCCCTCGCTCCCCCCAGGGTATCCCCCTTCCTGTTCCCTGCCCCCTGCTCCCCTCATTCCCCCTGCTCCCTAGTCCTGCAAGTGCCTTGACCTCCTTGTGCACCGCGCTGACCTCCCCACGCACCACCCTGACCTCCCCGTGCACTATGGCTG
>NW_020685249.1:884-1073 GCF_002925995.2 Terrapene triunguis
GGAAGCTGGGGGTGGGCGGGGCCTGGGCTGGGGCGGGGCCAGTGGAGCGGGGGGCGGGGCTTGGGGCGGGGCCTAGGTGTTTGCCACGTGCTCGCGGGGGGGGCTGGAGCAGAGCGGGGGGAGCCCGGGTCCCCGCCAGGCCCAGCCCCGCCCCCCCGCCTGCCCCCTCCCCAGAACAGCCCCCGGCTG
>NW_020685250.1:0-958 GCF_002925995.2 Terrapene triunguis
ATATACACAGAGGACATGAAAAAATGGGTGTTGCCATACCAACTCTAATGAGACTAATCGAGAAGGTGGGCTATTATCAGCAGGAGAAAAAAAAATTGTAGTGATAATCTGGATGGCCCATTTCCAACAGTTGACAAGAAGGTGTGAGTAACAGTAGGGGGAGCATTAGCATGGGGAAATAGTTTAGTTTGTGTAATGACCCATCCACTCCCAGTCTTTATTTAAGCCTAATTTAATGGTGTCCAGTTTGCAAATTAATTCCAGTTCTGCAGTTTCTCATTGGAGTCTGTTTTTGAAGTTTTTTTGTTGGAGAATTGCGACTTTCAGGTCTGTAATAGAGTGACCAGGGAGGTTGAAGTGTTCTCCGACTGGTTTTTGAATGTTATAATTCTTGACGTCTGATTTGTGTCCATTTATTCTTTTGCATAGAGACTGTCCGGTTTGGCCAATGTACATGGCAGAGGGGCATTGCTGGCAAAATTAATTTGCAAACTGGACACCATTAAATTAGGCTTGAATAAAGACTGGGAGTGGATGAGTCATTACACAAACTAAACTATTTCCCCGTGCTAATGTTCCCCCTACTGTTACTCACACCTTCTTGTCAACTGTTGGAAATGGGCCATCCTGATTATCACTACAAATGTTTTTTCTCCTGCTGATGATAGCCCACCTTAGTCAATTAAGAGTTGGTATGGCAACACCCATTTTTTCATGTTCTCTGTATATATGTATATGTATATATATATATATATATATATAATATCTTCCTACTGTATTTTCCACTCCGTGCATCTGATGAAGTGGGCTGTAGCCCACGAAAGCTTATGCTCAAATAAATGTGTTAGTCTCTATGGCGCCACAGTCCTCGTTCTTTTTACTCCTTGCGTGCGTCCTTTCGACTGATGGGGGGAGACCCCTTAGCCCAGCTCAGCGTTTCTCAGCATCTCCAAAGAGC
>NW_020685250.1:1058-1849 GCF_002925995.2 Terrapene triunguis
GTACCGCGGAGTCGACGGGGAGCCTGCCTGCCGCGTGTGGACCGAGGTAAGTTCGAACTAAGGTATGTCGAATTCAGCCACGTTATTCACGTAGCTGAAGTTGCGTACCTTACTTCGACTTGGGGGGTTAGTGTGGACCAGGCCTGAGGGTATGTCTACACGGCCAAGTTGCGAAGCCCCCGCACAAAACAAACGTTTTGCTGACACAAGTGGCCGTGTGCACGCGGCCTGGCCACAACGCTAAGGCCACTGGCGGGGGTGGAAGCGCCGACAGAGCGTTTACAGAGGCTGTGTCTAGCCACAAGGCTGGTCGCTCTGTCGACGCACCTTGTCCCCGAGAGCTGCGTGGTGTAGACAAGGCCCCGGGGGTGTTGGGGTCACTGGAGGGGGCATCACAGAGCCGCACCCCAGCGGTGGGTCGGTGGGTGGGTCACACCTGCGCCCCAGAGCACAGCGGGGACGCTCTGGCTCAGGGCAGATCCCCGGGGTCTCCGCACCCCACAGCGCCCCCAGGTCTCTGCACCCCGGGCTGGCTGCCCCCCCCGCGGGCAGCCCTCGGTCCGGGGGGGGCCGATCTGTGCGGGCACTTCCGGTTCCCCAGCGCCTGCCCCCCTCGGCCCCGCCCCTCCCGCGCACGCGCTCCATGGCGGTGCCCCGGCTCCTGCTCCGCGCGGGGGGGAGACCCCGGGCCCCCAGCAGCGCCCCGGCCTGGTGCGTGGGGCGGGGGGAGCCCGGGCGGGCTGTGCTGGGGGAGGGGCTGTGCCGGGTCGGGGGGCTGTACAGGGGAGGGG
>NW_020685251.1:0-1844 GCF_002925995.2 Terrapene triunguis
GCCAAGCCTCCACTCCTGACACTCCAGGCTAATCTCCCCCTGCTCTCAGTGGGGCTTGGCTTTAGCTGCTGCGCCTGTGAGCCTAGACCAGGGGTCTCAAACTCAAATGACCATGAGGGCCACCTGAGGACTAATTCATTGGCCCGAGGGCCGCATCGCTGACACCCCCCCTCGCTGTCCCCGGCCCTGCCCCCAGAGGGGGCAGGAGGGGTATGGCGGGGGCTCAGGGCGGGAGTTGAGGTGCAGTGGGCTCAGGGCAGGGAGTTGGAGGGGTGAGGCAGGGGGTCGGGGTGCAGGGTGCAGTAGGGGGCTCAGGATAGGGAGTTGGGGTGCAGGGTGCAGGATGGACTGTGGCAGAGGGTGGGGATTCAGACGGGGCTCAGGGCAGGAGGTTGGCTGCAGAAGGGGTTGGGGATGCAGCAGGGGGCTCAGGATAGGGAGTTGGGGTGCAGGAGGGAGTGTGGCAGAGGGTTGGGGTTCAGACAGGGGGCTCAGGGCAGGAGGTTGGGGTGCAGAAGGGGTGGGGGATGCAGAAGGGGGCTGAGGGCAGGACGTTGGGGTGCAGGAAGGATGGGGGATGCAGCAGGGGGCTGAGGGCAGGAAGTTGGGGTGCAGCAGGGGGTTGAGGTGCAGGCAGGAGGCTCATGGCAGGGGGTTGGGGTGTGGGGTGCAGGAGGGAGTGCGAGGTGTGGCAGAGGGTTGGGGTGCAGGCAGGGGGCTCATGGCAGGGGATTGGGGTGCAGGACGGCATTGGGCTCTGGCCCGGAGCCGCTTCCCTAGAGAAATAGCCCCGCAGGCCGCGTGTTTCAGACCCCTGGCCTAGAGACAGCACTCGGGTATTTCCATCAGCCTGCTCAATGGCAAATGCAGCCACCCAAAGAAGTGAAGAAGAATGGAAGTGAAAGAGTAAAGCTGGACCATCCGCTGAGCTGCTGCAATCAAGTGAGCAGAGCCGGGGAGAGAAGAGGGAGAACGCGAAGGTGGCTGGCGGCAGTAGGGAGGAGAAGCAGTTTGGGAGCCGGGAGAGGAGAAATAAATCGTTAATGACAAATGCTGCCGGCTTTCTCTTGGGTGGTGAAGGGTTGACAAGGGGTCTCTTTACTATCACGCTAAACTGTAAAATAGCTGTGTATGATGGGGGGGAGGGGGGGGTCTATAAAGGTAAGAGGTCACTCTAGGGGCTTGAAGTCCCAGATTCTTGGGCTATTGCCTCCTTCTACCAGCTGAACTCAACCCAGCAACTCCCTCAGATGGTAGCAGTAGTGAGCTCTTGTCCTCCTTTTCTGGCCGAGCCACCAGAAAAAGCACACAATACATGTGGCCAAGGCACTAGAGGCAGTGTTGCCTGATCATATGGCTCTTGTGGGGGAACACGGCAGGTTACTCTGGACTAGGTAGGAGCCACATGTCTCCAAACCTGCACATCCCGAGGCTCCAGAGCCCTCTCTCCAGATCCCAGAGCTTCCTCAGAGTCCTAAAGAGCCAGATGGAGTCTGGCCTCTCTCCCCGCACCGCAGCAGTCCAGAAAAAGTTCTGTGTAGACATGTTGTGTCCTCTCCTACCACACTCCCCTGTTGGCGACTAATGCAGTCCCAGAGTCCAGGCTCGGTGTCAGGCATTCCTCTGGGCTGGGACAAGCAGGAGGACGTGAGCTGCAATGGATCCTCCTGTGCATGGGCTGAGTGGGCAACCTCTCTCCTGCCATCTCTGCTTTCCAGCCCACAGGCAGGAAGGAGAAGGTGATGCACTTACCCCAAAGGTGGGGGTGGGAAGAAGCCGAGTGAAGAGGCGATCAGAGCGCCATCCCATAGCATTCCTCCTAGAGTCTCTCCAACCACCACCTG
>NW_020685252.1:0-1340 GCF_002925995.2 Terrapene triunguis
GTTACCATGAACGATATCACTCTCCTGAGGATAACACAGCGAGATAAAGAATGGATGTTGCTTGAATGCCAGCAAACACTGGGACCATACGCTGCCAGGCTTTGTCATGCAATGATACCAGATTACTTGTTACTAGCATGGCGTGGTCAAGTGTCCTACCATGGAGGACAGAATAAGGCTGCACTGCCCAGAAACCTTCTGCAAAGGCTTTTGGAGTACCTCCAGGAGAGCTTCATGGAGATGGCCCTGGAGGATTTCTGCTCCATCCCCAGACACGTTAACAGACTTTTCCAGTAGCTGTACTGGCCGCGAATGCATCCCAAGTCCTCAGGGCAAATTAATAATTAAAAAATGCTTGCTTTTAAACTATGTTTTATAGTTTAAAAGGTAAACTCAACTGAGGTCCCTTCCATGGGTTCATGGTCTGGGATACTGCCTTGGGAGGGTTGGGAGGGTACTTCACTCAGGCTGAGAAAAAGATTCTGGCTGTTGGGGAGAACGGAGTGCTGTGTGCTCTCCGTAAGCTCGTCCTCCTCCTCCTCCTCCTCATCTTCCCCGTCCGCAGAATCCTCAGGTATGGTTGAGATTATCCTCTCCTCGGAATCCACGGTCAGGGGTGGGGTAGTGGTGGCGGCCCCCCCTAGAATTGCATGCAGCTCAGCGTAGAAGTGGCATGTGTGCGGCTCTGCCGCAGACCTTCCGTTTGCTTCTTTGGTTTTCTGGTAGGCTTGTCTGAGCTCCTTAACTTTCACACGGCACTGATCTGAGTCCCTATTGTGGCCTCTCTCAATCATGCCCTTGGAGATTTTTTCAAATGTTTTAGCATTTCGTCTTTTGGAACGTAGTTCTGCTAGCATGGAATCCTCTCCCCATATAGCGATCAGATCCAGTACCTCCCGTACGGTCCATACTGGTGCTCTTTTTCGGTTTTCGGACTGCATGGTTACCTCTGCTGATGAGCTCTGTGTGGTCACCTGTGCTCTCGATGCTGGGCAAACAGGAAATGAAATTCAAAAGTTTGCGGGGCTTTTCCTGTCTACCTGGCCAGTGCATCCGAGTTCAGATTGCTGTCCAGAGCGGTCACAATGGTGCACTGTGGGATACCTCCCGGAGGCAAAGAGCATCGAATTGCGGCCACACTAACCCAAATTCGAAATGGCAATGTCGATTTTGGCGCTACTCCCCTCATCGGGGAGCAGTACAGAAATCAATTTTAAGAGCCCTTTATTTCGAAGTAAATGTCTTCGTTGTGTGGACGAGTGCAGAGTTAATTCGATTTAACTCTGCTAAATCGACCTAAACGCATAGTGTAGACCAGGCCCAAGAGTATTAGGCACCCA
>NW_020685253.1:0-2311 GCF_002925995.2 Terrapene triunguis
AAAGGAATGCTCCAGAAATGAGACACTTTCTGGTGTTTCTAGAAATCTAGTTCTCTCCTCCATCTCCTCCCCCCGCGGCACCCCCCCCTCACCCCTTCTCGGACTATGCGAGACTTTTTAGCAGCTCAGTGGAAAGGCAGCTACCAACCAAGCACAGAGAGATTTGATGCTTGACTCCAAAAGTCACAATTTAATTTGAAGCAGCGTTCCTGGATTCCTTCAGCCCTCAGAAAACAGAGGTTGGCTTCCCTCTGACAGAGTTGGCATCGGGCTTTGTTGCAAGGATGCTTTGTTTCCCGATGCCAACTCTGTCCACATATCTATTCAACTGACACCATCACTGGACCTAATCACATAAGCCATGCCATCAAGGGCTCATTCACCTGCACATCTACCAATGTGATATATGCCATCATGTGCCAGCAATGCCCCTCTGCCATGTACATTGGCCAAACCGGACAGTCTCTACACAAAAGAAAAAATGGACACAAATCTGACATCAGGAATCATAACATTCAAAAACCAGTAGGAGAACACTTCAACCTCTCTGGCCACTGAGTAACACATTTAAAGGTGGCAATCTTGCAACAGAAAAGCTTCAAAAAGAGACTCCAATGAGAAACTGCTGAACTTTAATTAATATGCAAACTAGATACCATCAATCTAGGCTTGAATAAAGACTGGAAATGGCTGAGCCATTACACACATTGAATTTATTTCCCCATGTTAAGTATCCTCACACGTTCTTGTCAAACTGTCTGAAATGGATCATATTGATTATCATTACAAAAGATTTTTTCTCCTGCTGATAATTGCTCATCTTAATTAATTAGCCTCTTAGAGTTGGTAGGACAACTCCCACCTTTTCAAGTTCTCTGTATGTATTGTGACAGACTCAGACCAGTGGGGTACAGGAGTCTGGTAGAGGGCAAATATACTGGTCACTGGATGAGTAGTTTTCTGTTCCCTGAGTGACCAGACCTATTGGGATCCAGGATCCCCCCCTGCCTAAGGGGGGGTCCACAGGACCTGGAGACCAAAAAATTACGGGGGACAACTAATAAAAGAACAGGGACAGGAGTGAGGTCAAAGGGTCAAACAAAGCGACCTGAGTGACCAGAGCAGGGGCTGCACTAGAGTAATCAGGAACCTGCTAGAACCAGTTAAGGCAGGCAGGCTAATTAGGACACCTGGAGCCAATTAAGAAGAAGCTGCTAGAATCAATTAAGGCAGGCTAATCAGGGCACCTGGGTTTTAAAAGGAGCTCACTTCAGTTTGTGGTGTGAGTGTGAGGAGCTGGGAGCAAGAGGCGCAAGGAGCTGAGAGTGAGAGGGTGTGCTGCTGGAGGACTGAGGAGCGCAAGCGTTATCAGACACCAGGAGGAAGGTCCTGTGGTGAGAATAAGGAAGGTGTTTGGAGGAGGCCATGGGGAAGTAGCCCAGGGAGTTGTAGCTGTCATGCAGCTGTTACAGGAGGCACTATAGACAGCTGCAGTCCACAGGGCCCTGGGCTGGAACCCGGAGTATAGGGAGGGCCCGGGTTCCCCCCAAACCTCCCAATTGACCTGGACTGTAGGTTCTTCCAGAGAGGAAGGTCTCTGGGCTGTTCCCCAACCCACATGGTGAATCTCTGCGGCAAGAAAATCCGCCAATAAGCGCAGGACCCACCAAGATAGAGGAGGAACTTTGTCACAGTATGTATATATCTCCTTATTATATGTTCCATTTTATGCATCTGATGAAGTGGGCTGTAGCCCACAAAAGCTTATGCTCAAATAAATTTACAGTCATAGGGTTATTCCTATGTCACCCACTCATGTGCAGCATTCTTAAGCCTATGGCTTAGTATGGCTAAGCTAAAATCTTACAGGTCTCAGCCTGTGTAGGCATAGTGTTTCAGCTGTGCTTTACCTATATAACTAAGATAAATAAATAATAAAATGAACTAATTGGCTGTACCCCCTTTTGAAAGACTGGCTTATTCATTCTTGAGCAGTTCAAGCATTAGATTTTCCATATAATGAGTCTATCAGTCAAGTATATTCATATATGAATTGTTTGCTATAGGAGGTATGTGATAGACCCAGGCCAGTTGGGTACAGCAGAATAGCAGAAGGCAGATATACTGGCCACTGGATTAACAGTTTTCTGTTCCCTGACTGACCAGAGCAGGGGCTGCTCCAGGCTAATGAGAACACCTGACTCCAATTAACCTGCAAAGAATCAGGTGAGGGCATTAAGCTAATGTGACCACCTGACTCTAATTAAGGCCCCTCTGATACTATAAAAAGGGCTCAGTTCAGTCAGGGAGA
>NW_020685254.1:0-1037 GCF_002925995.2 Terrapene triunguis
CTCCTGTCTGGGAATGACCAGCCTCCTGCAGCAATCCCACCACCACCCCCGCCCCAGCAGAGTAGCAGCCCCCAGTAGTGCCTGGGATTGAGGGGAGGCCAAGTACGTTGGTCACCGGGCAGTGCTGTTAACCGCCCACCGGGGACCCACAGGGAATGGCCCCTTCCCTGTTCCAGGAGTGTCCCTCCCCGGCCCCAGCACTCGGGCCTGGCTCCCCTCAACCCCTCAACCCAGCCAAGCTGGAGATGGGGGCTGTGGGGGCCTGGGGAACAACCGTCAGGCCAGAGGAGTTTCTGCAAAGAGGTGGCTCCTTGCTGCTCTGGCACAGCGGAGTCTCCCCAAGCCACACAGAGCCTGCGAGTTGGCAGCCTGTTGCGCTCAGGAACTCACCCAGTTCCCTTCTCGCCCTCTCCGGCAGGCGTGCAGGGTGGCATTGCTGCACTGCGCACCCTTCCTCAGTTACCAGCCCCTGCGCACGCTCGTGCAGAGCCAGCTAGCTGAGGGGGCGGCCCCCGCCATCCCCGCCTTCCTGAACGAAGCCTGCAGGACCCTGGTGAGTGAGCTCTGGGGTGTGGGCCCTGCAGGACAGGGGGGTGGGAGGACCTAAGCACACAGGGAGCTTCCCTGCTCCAGGGAGCCCCCTCACTGACTCAGCCCCATCCCCCACCCTTGAGGATGGCTCCTGTACAAGTTATCTCTGTCCCATGGGAGGAGTCAAGGGGGAGAGGGCTCTGACAGCCAGGGGTTCCTCACCTCCCTAGCAGGCAGCTCCCCTCAGCCTGGGGAGGATGTGTGGCTTGGGACTAACTGGGTTCTTGGCTTCCCAGCTCCAGGACTGCCCAGGGAGGCTGAGCAAGAAGGCTGCCCTGAGAGCAGCAGCTGCCCAGCAGCTGATAGGTAAGAAAAGAGCTGGAGCTCTACTTCCTATTATCCCCCCCTGCCCCATGAGTCCGGGGCCCAGTGCCACATGCACACTGCCAACAGGGGGGAGGGGCTGGCCTCCTTTGTCCACACACAAACACACCCAACTCCCCCCC
>NW_020685255.1:0-2339 GCF_002925995.2 Terrapene triunguis
CCCCTGTGTAACCAACAGCCCTCCTCCCCAAGTTCCATAGCCTCCTCACCCAGATGCCCAAGAACGCGGTGGGGGGGCCTCCGGCCACCCAACCACTCCACCCAAGAGGATTGCCCAAGCAACAGAAGGCTGGCCTTCAATAAGTTTTAAAGTGCAGTGTGTCCTTGTCCTTCCCTCCTCCCCCACCCCACCCAGCGCTTCCCTCTTCCCCCACCCCTCCCGGGCTACCTTGGCAGTTATCCCCCTATTTGTGTGATGAATTAATAAAGAATGCATGAATGTGAAGTAACAATGACTTTATTGCCTCTGCAAGTGGTGATCGAAGGGGGGAGGGGAGGGTGGCTAGCTTACAGGGAAGTAGAGTGAACCAAGTGGGGGGGGGGTCATCAAGGAGAGAAAAACAGAACTTTCACACGGTAGCCTGACCAGTCATGAAACTGCTTTTCAAAGCTTCTCTGATGTGCCCTGCTGTGCTCTTCTAACCACCCTGGTGTCTGGCTGCGTCTAATCAGCGGCCAGGTGATTTGCCTCAACCTCCCACCCCGCCATAAATGTCTCCCCCTTACTGTCACAGATATTGTGGAGCACACAGCAAGCAGTAATAACAATGGGAATATTGGTTTCGCTGAGGTCTATCCGAGTCAGTAAACTGCACCAGCGCGCTTTTAAACATCCAAATGCACATTCTACCATCATTCTGCACTTGCTCAGACTATAGTTGAACAGGTCCTGACTACTGTCCAGGCTGCCTGTGTATGGTTTCATGAGCCATGGCATTAAGGGGTAGGCTGGGTCCCCAAGGATAACTATAGGCATTTCAACATCCCCAACGGTTATTTTCTGGTCTGGGAAGTAAGTCCCTTCCTGCAGCTTTTGAAACAGACCAGAGTTCCTGAAGACGCGAGCGTCATGTACCTTTCCCGGCCATCCCACGTTGATGTTGGTGAAACGTTCCTTGTGATCCACCAGTGCTTGCAGCACCATTGAAAAGTACCCCTTTCGGTTTATGTACTCGCTGGCATGGTGCTCCGGTGACAAGATAGGGATATGGGTTCCATCTATCGCCCCAGCACAGTTAGGGAATCCCATTGCAGCAAAGCCATCCACTATGATCAGCACATTTCCCAGAGTCACTTCCCTTGATAACAGGGATAATCAACAGCAGTTCTTTGATTGCGTTGGCTACTTGGATCACAGCAGCCCCCACAGTAGATTTGCCCACTCCAAATTGATTCCCGACTGACCGGTAGCTGTCTGGCGTTGCAAGCTTCCACAGGGCTATCGCCACTCGCTTCTCAACTGTGAGGGCTGCTCTCATCTTGGTATTCTTGTGCTTCAGGGCAGGGGAAAGCAAGTCACAATGTTCCATGAAAATGCCCTTACGCATGCATAAGTTTTGCAGCCACTGGGAATCGTCCCAGACCTGCAACACTATGCAGTCCCACCAGTCTGTGCTGGTTTCCCGGGCCCAGAATCAGCGTTCCATGGCATGAACCTGCCCCATTAACACCATGATGTGCGCATTGCCGGGGCCCACACTTTGTGAGAAATCTATGTCTATGTCTATTTCCTCATCACTCTCGTCACCGCTCTGCCATCGCCTTCTAGCCCGGTTTTGCTTTGGCAGGTTCTGGTTCTGTATATACTCCAGGATAATGCGCATGGTGCTTATAGTGCTCAAAATTGCCGCGGTGATCTGAGCAGGCTCCATGATCCCAGTGCTATGGCGTCTGGGCTGAAAAAAGGCACGAAATGATTGTCTGCCGTTGCTTTCACGGAGGGAGAGAGGGAGTGGGGGCCTGTCGACATGTACCCAGAATCACCCGCGACACTGTTTTTGCCCCATCGGGCATTGGGATCTCAACCCAGAATTCCAATGGGCGGGAACTGTGGGATAGCTACCCACAGTGCAACGCTCCGGAAGTCGAAGCTAGCCTCGGTACTGTGGACACAGTCCGCCGACTTAATGCACTTAGAGCATTTTGTGTGGGGACATACAATCGACTGTATAAAAACCAATTTCTAAAAAACCGACTTCTATAAATTCGGCCTAATTTTGTAGTGTAGACATACCCTAAGTAGTCCTGAACCACTTCTTTCTCCACAGAGGGCTGGTCGCCTCCTCCCCATACTGTGCTGCTCAGTGCAGTAGACTGAGCTGACCTTGTTTTTGAAGATAGAGGCAAAAAAAGCATTGAGTACATTTTTCCACATCCTCTGTCACTAGGTTGCCTCCCCCATTCAGGAAGGGGCCCACACTTTCCTTGACTGTCTTCTTGTTGCTAACATACCTGAAGAAACCCTTCTTGTTACTCTTAACATCCCTTGCTAGCTACAAC
>NW_020685256.1:0-223 GCF_002925995.2 Terrapene triunguis
GAGACAAGCTTTTGAGCCAGGCAGGGCTCTTCTAAAGGGCTGGTAAAGGTGCTCAGAGTGTCACAGCTAAATACCAGGTGGAGTCCTCTACCCAGAACACCAGCCATTCCAGTGCTTCTGGGTACAGCGTGGACCCATCCGCACCTGTATTACCAACCCTAGTGCCTAACCCAGAGGTGGTGCCACCAGGGGGCACTGCCACAGTGGTGGGGGTTTACACAGG
>NW_020685256.1:233-1065 GCF_002925995.2 Terrapene triunguis
GAATATGTTCAGGGCACTGCCTTGCCTGGCCACCAGGGGGCACTGCCGCAATGGTTGTCGGGGGAGATAATTCACACAAGCCCCTGCCCTACCTGGCACCAGAGGTCACACAGCATGCACTATGTTATCTACCAGGGGTCACTAATGCAATGGTGGGATGGGAATCCATGCAGGGCACTGCCACGGTGGTGGTGGTGGCGTTCACACAGGCCAGTGCCCTTAGTGGCCACCAGAGGCCACATAGCATGGACTGTTTTGGCTGGCTCCAAGGGGGTCACTACTGCAATGATGGGGTGGGAAAACATGCAGGCTCTGCCTCTCCTGGCCACTAGGTGGCACTGCCACAATAGTGTGGGGCAGATACATATAGGGCACTGCCACACCGTGCCACTTGGGGGGACAGTCCTCCAATTGATGGAGATACACAGAGAGCAGTGCCCCAGCTGGTCAGCAGAGGTCACTATCTGTGTGTGTGGGGGTAATAACCGGAGAGCACTACCTCACTTAGCCACCAGGGGTCACTGCCCAAATGGAGGAGAAGCATACAGTGCCCTGTCCCAGCTGGCCAGCAATGGTCACTGCCTCATTTGGGGGCATATACACAGGGTACTGCCCCATTTTGGCATCAGTGGACAAGTCCCCATTGCGGAGCGGTGATACACACTGGGAACAAGGGTCACTGCCACATTACCCAGGGTACTGCCCGACCTGACCACCTAGGATCACTGCCACCTTGGGGTGGATTGGGGAAGACACGTAGGGCACTACCCCACCTGGCCAACAGGAGTCACTGAGTTGAGGGTGGGATACACAGAGGGCACTGCTCCAGTGG
>NW_020685257.1:0-1167 GCF_002925995.2 Terrapene triunguis
CCCCCCCCCGCACCTTCCCCGAGTGTCTCCCGACCCCCACTTGCTGCCCCCACGCACCTCCCCTGTGTCCCGGAGTGTCCCCACCTCTCCCCTGCAGCTCCCCGCTGATTCCACTCTGCTGTCTCTTGGCACCAACTGCCGCCGCAGGGTCCTAGTGCCCCCCCATCCACAAGTGGCAGAGCAGGCTGCCCTTACCCTGCCCTTCTGCCTTGGACCCTTCCCTTTTCCGACAGGACCCTCCACCAGCCCTAGCCCTGAGCCCCTCCCACACCCAAGCCCCTCATCCCCAGCCCCAGACAGAGCCCTCATCCCCCCACACCCTAACCCTCTGCCCCAGCCCTGAGCCCCCTCCTGCATCATGAACCCCTCATCCCTAGCCCCACCCCACAGCCCTCACCCCTGCAACCCTCCCTCCACACCCCCAAACTCCATCCCAGAGCCTGCACCCCCAGACTCCCTCCCCCACCCAAACTCCCTCCCAGAGCCCAACCTCTCACCCCTTCTGCACCCAAACTCCCTCCCAGAGCCTGCACCCTGCACCCCTCCTGCACCCCATCCCCTGCCCCAGCCCAGGGCCTGCACCCCAGACCTCCTCCCCCCACCCAAACTCCCTCCCAAACAGGGCCGGCTCCAGGCACCAGCATTCCAAGCAGGTGCTTGGGGCGGCAATCTGCAAGGGGCGGCATTCCCTGTGTTTTTGCCGCCCCAAGCAGCGCGCCAAATTGCTGCCGCGGACGGCGGGGGCAGTCCGTGTGCCGTTAGGGCGGCACGCGTGTTTCCGCAGCGGCGGCAATTCAGTGGCAGCTTCTATGTTCAGCTCCGCGCGGCGGCAATTCGGCAGCTTCTGTCTTCCTGCTGAGCAGGTGGTGGGCGGAGTTTGGGGGGGCAGGTTCTGGGAACCAACAAAATTTCTACAAACCTGCACCCCTGCCCTTTCTCAGAGGCAGCTGTCTTGTCTGAGGGAGGGAGGCTCAGATTTGTTGCATAAACAATTCTTTATTTGACTGACTAGCACAGGGGTCGGCAACCTACGGCACCATGCCAAACACGGCACGCGAGTCAATTTTGAGTGGCACGCTGCCTGCCCGGTGAGAGGAGGAGGGGCGGAGGGGCCAGAAAACGCCACGCTGGGGGAAGAAGCGGGGGAGGAGGGAAGCTTGGCTGCCG
>NW_020685258.1:0-1879 GCF_002925995.2 Terrapene triunguis
ACCTCCCTTGCTGCAGTTTAAGCCCATTGCTTCTTGTTCTATCCTTAGAAGCTAAGATGAACAAGTTTTCTCCCTCCTCCTTATGACACCCTTTTAGATACCTGAAAACTGCTATCATGTCTTCTCTTTTCCAAACTAAACCCAATTCTTTCAGCCTTCCTTCATAGGTCATGTTCTCAAGACCTTTAATCATTCTTGTTGCTCTTCTTTGGACATTCTCCAATTTCTCCATATCTTTCTTGAAATGCGGTGCCCAGAACTGGACACAATACTCCAGCTGAGGCCTAACCAGCGCAGAGTAGAGCAGAAGAATGACTTCTCGTGTCTTGCTCACAACACACCTGTTAATGCATCCCAGAATCATGTTTGCTTTTTTTGCAACAGCATCACACTGTTGACTCATATTTAGCTTGTGGTCCACTATAACCCCTAGATCCCTTTCTGCTGTACTCCTTCCTAGACAGTCTCTTCCCATTCTGTATGTGTGAAACTGATTGTTCCTTCCTAAGTGGAGCACTTTGCATTTGTCTTTATTAAACTTCATCCTGTTTACCTCAGACCATTTCTCCAATTTGTCCAGATCATTTTGAATTTTGACCCTATCCTCCAAAGCAGTTGCAATCCCTCCCAGTTTGGTATCATCCGCAAACTTAATAAGCGTACTTTCTATGCCAATATCTAAGTCGTTGAAGATATTGAACATGCACCAGCTCTTGTCCCTGAGCAGATTTCTCAAGCACTTCAAGCAAAACACTCTGTTTTAGGTTAAATATAAAACAGATTTATTAAAGACAGAAAGATAGATTTTAAGTGATTATAAGTAATAAGCGCACTGATCCCAGTTGGTTACCTACGAAATAAAAAATAAAATCACAATCTGGGTTCTATAAACTAGAGAGGATTTGAATCAAGCCGTATCTCACCCTGATGACGTAGTTCCTTCATACACAGGCAGGGATTCCTCTTTCCAGCCTGGGACCACCTCCCCAGGTCAGTCTTTGTCCTCCAGATGTGTTTCCAGGTGTTGAGTTGTGGGGGGAAAGTGAGGCCAAGTGATGATGTCAGTTCCTCTCTTTGATAGGTTCCTCCAGCTTGCTGGAAAGACCCTTTGCTATGAGGTGAGTCAAGCGGCCTCCATTGTCTCCATGCTCTCTCTGAGAGGTCTCCATTGTATGCAGTTCCTGGGGTCGTCCTTGTGCGGGTGTGTATTCCCCTCATCAGTGTCTGCCTGCCCCATTGTTGTACCTGAAAGGCTGGTTGTGGGTGTTCCCCACTTCACAACCTATTTCAGTCAGATACACGTGGCCAAACTTCATAACTCCACATACAATGACAGCACGTACAATCCAACAGGATATTAATGGTCAACAGATCAAGACTTTTAGAATGATATCCTTATAAGGCAGAGGTGGGCAAACTACGGCCCACGGGCCACATCTGGCCCGCAGGACTGTCCTGCCTGGTCCTTGAGCTCCCAGCCGGGGAGGCTAGCCCCCGGTCCCTCCCCTGCTGTCCCTCCTCCCCCGCAGCCTCAGCTCACCGTGCCGCCAGTGCTCTGGGTGGCAGGGTTGCATGCTCCTGCAGAGTAGCTCGGCAACATATCTGGCTCCAGCCGGGCGGCATGGCTGCCAGACATGCTGCTCTGGGGGGGGGGGGGGGGGAGAGGGGGGGGGGGGGGGCGGGGGGGGGGAGGGGGCGGGGGGGGGGTGGGGGCCAGACTGTTTGGGGAGGCACAGCCTTCCCTACCCGGTCCTCCGTACAGTTTTGCAACCCCAATGTGGCCCTGGGCCAAAAAGTTTGCCCACCCCTGTTATAAGGCATACTTTGTAAAAATATATATATATATATATATCATAATTATATCACCATGGTGAATATG
>NW_020685258.1:1979-5605 GCF_002925995.2 Terrapene triunguis
ATATATATATATATATATATCATAATTATATCACCATGGTGAATATGGGGTACCAGGGTTTTGCTTTGGGGAACAGTGTCACCGGGGTGACCTCAACTAACTACATCAAGGGAAAATCTACCTGGACCTCATCTCCTCTAGATTGCCCAGGGAGTTTGCCATCTCGAGTTAGCGATTCTAATATCAATACACGTTTCCTCAGTTATTTTTGTACCATGTTGCTCATTTAAAAGATATTTAAATATAACAAGAGCAGGGGCAGGTGGGAGGGGAAGTGTTGTCTCAACCTCTGTGACACCCGAGGGAGATGGAGTGAATTGGAGGAATTTCCTTCTTTCCCATCATCCCCAGCAATGTCACTTATGGTCGGAGCAAGATAGCGTTTATCTCCTTCACGGTCTACCCCTTCACACTTTGATTTCTGTGATCCTAGAACAGACTCATCAGAGCTGGAGAGGAAAGTGTCACAGAAGTGGAAGGGGAATATGCATGGAGCCCAAACAGTGTGATCATGCAGCGTTTATATCCCAGTTTCCAAAGCCACTGCTTGGCTTTTTCCTGCCGAGTTGGGATGGCTTGAAGATGGGAAGTTTGGCTGATTTTTTTTCTCCTATTATGACGATGCTAAAACTTTAATAAATAACACACCTCCATATTTCCGAGACAACGCTGAGTGAAGCGGCTTTGAACGGGTGAGAGAAGAACTCAATGGGAGAATCTTTTGTCCTGATTCTGAGTCGTCAGATGTAACCTGATATGAAATGTCACCCTCTATGAAACAGAAAGGGTCTTACACTGATCCGAGACGTGGCTTTTTCTCTCTTTTCTGAAGGCTTTTTGGTCACACAACTGGATATTAGTTTTGTTTGACCGAATATAGCTCAGATTTTTTTGGGGGGGGCTTTGAGACAGATGGCCATTTGCTAAAATAATCATTTCTGACTATATTTTTGCTTTCCCACCAACCCTCCATGATCACAGGGAAGAGGTTTAAGTGCAGTTCAGTCAACAGCAGCGAATGCTCCAAACTATTTAACCTGCTACCTAGGAAACAGTCGTGTTTTTAAATCTCCAGCCTGAAATGGCGAAAAACAGCATATCCCAAACTGTGCAATTAACTGGATACGATCACAGTGTTTTTCAGTTGTTTTAGATCAGTTATGACTCAGATGATCCATAAAGAGAATTCCACAGGAACTGACTTGCAACTAGGCAAAATCCACATGTATTTAGGTCCCAAAGCCTTTGTGACCCAGGTCCTACAGGAGGTTACTGCTGAAGATGTCTTCTGGCTAGTCCTAGTATCTGGGAAATGGTGCCCCGAACTATGCCGCTGTGGAGGAAATGGAAGTGAGGTTCCTGCTGAGCTCATATTTTGTAGCTGCTGCTCATGCATATTAAATTCATTTAGTGTTGAATGTGAGATGGCTGTAGAAAAATAACAATTTTTGAACATCAAACCCCACCTCGGGTAACTGACAGAGATTCTGATCCAGGCTGTTATCCGGACCCGAAATTAGGTTTGTCTCACCAGATTAAAGAAAGAAACGGGGCTTGTTTGGGGTCCCCATTCTGCATGAATGCGGCTGAGATTTGCCCCAGAGAAGAGCAAATTTGCTCAGGCCCAGGATTTGGCAAGAACTCAGGTAGAAATAGCAGACCCCCAGTTGCTGTTTTTCACCCCAGGGACGGAAGCTGTTGTGAGTTATCGCTAGATCAAAACGTGTTTAGAACACCACTTGAGGAGAGGTGAATACTTCACTTGGAGTGCTACTGTCCAAAATCTCAGCCAGGGTTTCTTCTGCCTTATTCCTATTGTTACTAATCTCAGCTGAATGTGAATCTTTCCTTTTCAACAGTTGCTTTAGCTGCAAATGTAATGGCGGTATATATGCATGAAATATTGGAGTGCGTTTCTTAATTAAATCTTGATTATCTGGGTTACTAAGGATAACAGTCTCATCTTCAAAAACTGCAACTTGCATTATTATTATTATTATTTATTTTTTAAGTATTTACTCCAGGTTTTTGACTTTCAATTGGAAGTCCCTCCATAATATACATTTTCATCTACCATCTAATGTTCGACTATCCAGACTTGACAGATGACTTTGTACTTTATGGATTTTCCAAGTTGTACTATTAGTCCATGCTGTAAACAGTGTATTAGCCCATGTTTTGGTCATAAGTTGCCTCTGGATGGGTTGATAGATTTTCTTCTAATGGAACTCAGTTGATTGATGTGGTGCAATCAACTTGAGTCCTTGGTCTTGTTTCATCCATTCTCGCACTCAAATCGCAGTTGTTATTGATTATGAGCTTCAGTTGGCAAGTCTGAGTCTACTCCCAACAGAACATCCTGATCAGCCTTGATTCTCCTTGTTTTCTGTTCCACTAGAACAGTCTGTTGTTGTTCCATATGAACAGATGCAGTATTAAGGTGATAATACAGAATCAATGTTGTTAAGACATGCAGCCCCATCCCGCCACTACTGGCCTGTCTGTATCTGGTTCTTCACTTCCTCTTTTGTGAACAAAGTCTCTGAAATCTTTCTTTTCTGGTACAACTGTAATTGATTGGCATGGTAGAACAGATAAATATAATATATGGAGATATACCTATCTCAGAGCTGGAAGGGACTTTGAAAGGTCATCAAGTCCAGCCCCCTGCCTTTACTAGCAGGACCAAGTACTGATTTTGCTCTAGATCCCTAATTGGTCCCCTCAAGGATTGAACTCACAATCCTGGGTTTGCAGGCCAATGCTCAAACCACTGAGCTATCCCTCCCTCAAAAAAATTTTTATCAGCACTAGCCCCACATTGCAAAGCAAACGTGTTAATTTTTAAACTGCTGCACTATCGATGTCAGCAACAATATACAATGTGCCACACAGGCTCAAATCATCCGTTAGGCTCCAATCCTCCAATACTCTCATAATAACATTAATAATAAACCAACCAGTCATTAGCTTGCTCCATTCTGTGCTGCTGACCCTTAACATGTTCCTACAACTTGTAGGAACACGAATAGGGTGACCAGATCACCCAGGTCAAATGGCGGGACGCAGGGGGGTGGGGCAAAAAAAAAAAACCCACCCTCCTCCACAAGTGCTGCAGGAGGCCCCGGAGACGCAGTGGGAGCGCGGTGCTGTGAGTGAGAGTCCGGCCTGGCCCCGAGCAGGCAGGACTCAGTCGGGCGGTAGGGAGAGTAGGGGGGCAGCCCACGGGGCCAGGCGGCGGCTGTTCTCCCCCCCTGGGGCAGCGGGACTCGGGAGTAGCCGCTGCTGCAGCTCCCACTGCCGCGGGGAGAGGAAGCGGCCAAACTCGGCAGCTGCGGCTCTGGCGCCCGGGCCCGAACCCCCCGAGCCCGGGCCTGTTGTGGGGACCCAGCAGCGCGCACGCTGTGCCCAGCCCCTGGCCAGTCGCGTCTGGGCTGCTGCCCAGCTGCTGCAATCCCGCGGGCAGCCCTGGAGTGGGGGCAGCAGGCCCCAGCCCCCCCGTCCTGCTCGGGTCCCGCAGGGGAACGAACGGGGCTGGGCTGCCGATGCCTCCGCCCCGGGGCCGCCGCGGGATTGCACCAGCTGGGCAGCAGCCCAGACGCGACTGGCCAGGGGCTGGGCGCAGC
>NW_020685259.1:0-3023 GCF_002925995.2 Terrapene triunguis
CTGGGCTTTCCCCATTATCCATCTCTTCTCCCCCACACCTAGAGCTCCCCCCCCCGTTAAACCCAGGTCCCAGCTGACTCGCAGGGGGCAGCTGATAGATTGCAGCGCAGCAGGGACCAGTGTCATCTCTGCGGCCTCTCTAGCAAAGCGCAGGTCCCTGACCACTTCAGCTTCCTCGCCCCACTCCTGGCCTGCCTGCCCCTTGCTGACGTGACGGGGAGGGGCACGGAGAGTTCGGTTAGAAATTAGCAGAGTCCTGGTGCTTGCTGCTCCTGGGGAGTTGGGGGAGGGCAGCGCTGATGAAGTCAAGCCCGTCCAGTGGCTTTTCCTGGTGCAGGAGGTGAGCGATCCCAGCACATGCACGCCTCCCCTCCCCCCACCCCCAACGAGCACCCCCCCCGTCCTGCATGCACACGCACCCACCCATGTGTGCACACAGCCCACCGCACAGGTGCATGCACCGCCCCCGCCCATCCTCCAATGTGCACATGGACCCCCCGGACAAGGCTCAAGAGACCCCGCACTGCTTTGGAGAACTTCGCCAAAGAGCATAAAGCAAATCTTTGCAAGAACACGTCAGAAGCCCCAGCAGACCCAAGGCATGGCCCATCCCCGCTCGGGCTCTCCCTCCCTTCATCGCTAGCTCCCTGTGGTCACCCAGGCAGCTGCCCTCCACACACCAGCACCTACTGAGCTCAGCACTAACTCAAGGGGAGCCTGGAGCTGGCTTGGGAGCAGAGGAGATTCTGGAATTCGTTCTTCCAGGACAATGCCCGGCTGGGGTTACCCGGCGCCCCTGCTCTCTCAGAGAGTGGATCCTGGGTGTGTTCAGAGAGGCCTGGCTGGCTGGGCTAAGTAGGCCAAGCAACTGACCTGGTGCCACACGGTAAACAAGGAGATTGGCAGGGATTAGACCTCAGGATACTCTTGGCTTTCAGTCCACTCCTTTCATGCATAAAGCAGCCCCTGAGGGAAGGGGCTGGCAGTGCCTGGGAGACCTTTGGGCTGGGGTCAGCCCTCAGCCATGCTAGAACAGGGAGCAGAAGTATAGAAAGAGATAACTCTGGGGGCCCTGCTAGCCTGCCGCTCCGCCGTGCTGCGCTGGAGCAGACCAGTGGGCACACCTACGTGGCAGGCCTGCGTCCTGCTTGCACCTCATCAGACTAGTTGGCAAAGTGCAAAGGTCCCATAACACAGGCTGTGCAGGGAGGGAGGGGAGAGCCCAGCTGAGGGCCAGCCCAGCCAATCCCTCCCTGCTAAGTCCTTACCCAGTCCTTGGATGAGTTGTTTCTGGAAGGGCCTGGGGCATGCTAGGCAGAGAAGGCCCGACCGGTCTCTGCCCCAAAGAGCACACTGTGGGGCAGGTAGCAGCAGGGCTCCAGCAGTCACTGGCTACACCAGCTTATCCAGGGGGCCCAGGCACAGATTCCGCCCAGCACCTTCTGCAGGGGCATCATAATTTATGGGGGTCTCTACCAGGGTGTTGCAGAGGGTTCTGCATGGGGAATCGGGGGTTTGGCCAGAGGCATCACAGGGGGGCTCTACAGGGGGTGTTGCAGGGAGCTCTGTAGGGGGCATTGTGAGGGGCCATTGGGGGGCTCTGTAGGAGGTTCAGCAGGGGGCTCTCTGGAGAGTGTCATGGGGGGCTCTGGAGGGAGTGTCGCAGGAGGCTCATGGGGGCTGTTGTGGGCAGTTCAGTTGGGGTGTTGCAAGGGGCCCGGGGGGGTTTACGGGGGGCATTGTAGGCGCTCTGTAGGGAGTGTTGTAGGGACATCACGGGGGTTCAGTCAGGGGTGAGATGGGAGGCTCTGCAAGGGTGTCACAAGGGTTCAGTGGGGGTGTCATGGAGGATTCAGTCAGGGGTGACATGGGGAGTTCATGGGGGGCTCTGCAGGGGCATCATAGGGGTTCAGTGGGGTGATATAGAGGGTTTATGGGGGGCTTTGTGGGGGTGCCACAGGGGTTCAGTCAGGGTGACATAGGGGGTTCATGGGGGGCTCTGCAGGGTTCACTCAGGGGTGACCTAGGGGTAATCATGGGGGACTCATGGCAAGGGCATTCAGTCAAGGGTGATGTGAGGGGGCTCATGGCAGGGGCAGTGTCTGGCTGGCTGCAGAGGGCGCAGCAGGGAGTTCCACAGGTTGGCGATGGTGGGGCCTGTCCCTGAGCCATGCCCCACAGCCCAGCCCCCTCCACCGAGGGGCAACCCGGGCGGGGGAGGGGCAGATACAACCCCTAGGCCCCGCCCATCAACGTCCTGACGTGGCGAGACACCGCCTTCCCTTATCACGTGACAGCGGGCGGGGGGGCTGAAGCAGGCGGACCCTCGTCACGTGCCGATTCCTAGCTCGCTGATTGGGTGTTGGCCCCCAGCTCCCCGTTCCGAGCTGGGGGCGGTTCGGCGAGCGGTGGCGGCCGGTGAGTGTCGGGGCCGGGGTGGGGCTGGCGCGGCCGCGGCTCTGCGGCCGCCAGGGACCCGGCGCCGGGCCCCAGGAGCCTCCGGGCGGCCGCGGAGGTGCCGGTTGCCATGGCTACCGCGGGCCGCCTTGTGCCCGCTGAAGTGCCCGGATGGAACCGGAGGTGTCCCGTGGGGGCGGGGCCAAATCCGGACGAGCCACGCCCCTTGCCTAAGCCACGCCCCCTGGTATCTTGCCCCCCCCCCCATTCACCCCCATCCTATTCTCCCCCCTCCTCCCTTCCATCCCCCTAGGGCCCGGAGCCGCCGGACATGGTGACGAGGGGGGAGCCAGGCCGGGGCTGATGGGGGGGGGAGATGTGCCCCCAGCACCCCCGAAGTCTGGGATCTGCAGGGCCCCCCCTTCATAGCCCCTTAGAATCACCCCCTGCCCCGGACCTGCTGCTCCCCGGCCGGGCTGCGGCCGTGTGGGGACCTGTGTCCCTGGCCTGAGCTGCCCCCCGCTGCCCTGGCATCAGCACATGCCCTGGGGGGGCCTGGGGGGGCCCTGCCCGTGGGAGCCAGCTGAGGTCACTCAATCGGGGCGACCTGCAAACCAAACGGGGCA
>NW_020685260.1:0-1326 GCF_002925995.2 Terrapene triunguis
GTTTCAAGCGGAGTGCCCCAAGGGTCGGTCCTGGGGCCGGTTTTGTTTAATATCTTTATTAATGATCTGGAGGATGGGGTGGACTGCACTCTCAGCAAGTTTGCCGATGACACTAAACTAAGAGGCGTGGTAGATACACTAGAGGGTAGGGATCGGATACAGAGGGACCTAGACAAATTAGAGGATTGGGCCAAAAGAAACCTGATGAGGTTCAACAAGGACAAGTGCAGAGTCCTGCACTTAGGACGGAAGAATCCCATGCACAGCTACAGACTAGGGACCGAATGCCTAGGTAGCAGTTCTGCAGAAATGGACCTAGGGGTCACAGTGGACGAGAAGCTGGATATGAGTCAACAGTGTGCTTTTGTTGCCAAGAAGGCTAACGGCATTTTGGGGTGTATAAGTAGGGGCATTGCCAGCAGATTGAGGGACGTGATTGTTCCCCTTTATTCGACATTGGTGAGGCCTCATCTGGAGTACTGTGTCCAGTTTTGGGCCCCACAGTACAAGAAGGATGTGGAAAAATTGGAAAGAGTCCAGCGGAGGGCAACAAAAATGATTAGGGGTCTGGAGCGCATGACTTATGAGGAGAGGCTGAGGAAACTGGGATTGTTTAGTCTCCAGAAGAGAAGAATGAGGGGAGATTTGATAGCAGCCTACAACTACCTGAAGGGGGGTTCCAAAGAGGATGGAGGACTTAGCTCTCTTTAAATATATCAAAGGGATAAATACCAGAGAGGGAGAGGAATTATTTCAGTTCAGTACTAATGTGGACACGAGAACAAATGGATATAAACTGGCCGTGGGGAAGTTTAGGCTTGAAATTAGACGAAGGTTTCTAACCGTCAGAGGGGTGAAATTCTGGAACAGCCTTCCAAGGGAAACGGTGGGGGCGAAAGACCTCTCTGGCTTCAAGATTAGGCTAGATAAGTTTATGGAGGGAATGGTTTGATGGGATAACGTGATTTTAGTCAATTAGGCAATAACGTGCCATCGCTGGTAAAATGTGGGTCCGGCTGGAGAATCTTGCCTGTATGCTCGGGGTTCTACTGATCGCCATATTTGGGGTCGGGAAGGAATTTTCCTCCAGGGTAGATTGGCAGAGGCCCTGGAGGTTTTTTGCCTTCCTCCGCAGTATAGGGCAGGGGTCGAAAGCCGGAGGATTCTCTGCGACTTGAAGTCTTTAAATCACGATCTGGAGACTTCAACAGCTGAGATAAGGGAAATTGGGTGGGTCAGCTTTTGTGGCCTGCATCATGCGGGAGGTCAGACTAGATGACCATAATGGTCCCTTCTGACCTTAAAGTCTATGAGTCTATGAGACTG
>NW_020685261.1:0-1664 GCF_002925995.2 Terrapene triunguis
CTGACTGAATGGAAGAGGCTAGGGGTCAGCCACAGTCTGCATGGAGAAAGCTCCCTACAGTCCCTTCCCGCCCCACCAAAAAAAAAAAACACAAACACACCCCACTGTTCCATACTTTTCCCCACCCATACCCAATAACCCTCCAAGTTCAAACCCAGGCTCCTTCTGAGCAATTACTTCCCTCTTCCTCAGCTCCTCCGTTACCCCTGACTCCACCAATCCTTTGCACTGCTTCTGAGGGGTGCAGGAAATACAGTTCTGTATTGTAGTTTAAATGAATTATTGCTCAGAGTTCTGTATAAATATGCCTAGTAAGGAATCTATTTGTCAAAACACATTTTCTGAATCTTTTCTATGAATTGTTACAGAAATACTTGTTGACGGATATTTTGCAATAAATTACCAAAAATAATTGAAATTGGTGTGATTATATTGTGTTATTTCGACAAATAAAATATGCAGAATTTTAAAATATTGTGTGCAGAATTTTTAATTTTTTGTTGCAGAATTTGGGGGGGGGGGGAGCTCAAAATTCCCCCAGGAGTAATAATGTAGCAGCCTGCCTGCTTAGTTGTTTCCATTGTTGTTAGTTAATCTCCTCAGAAGCATAAAACAGGTGTAAAAGTTTTAAAGCTACTTTACCCTGCCAGAGTGGTGTAAAGGAGACATTGTGAAAAACAGTGTGGCCTTATAAATGCTTATGGTGCTTTAGTGATTAGAACTGGTCTAAATTTTTGGACTGAAATTTTTTTCTGTCAAAATGTACTCCATGAACTGTTTACTACTGACCTTTCTGGAGCTAGTCAGTAGCCAATATAAACTCTGGGTTTGATACCCCAGCCCTCACTTACTCTTCAGTTGCCTATGATGTAACACTGAGTATATGGCTGCATATATTTGTTAACTAATAACTAGAAATAAAGGATCAAACCTAGCTACATTATTATTAGACAAAGGGGGTTTTGGGATTTCCTCCAACGCTTCCCACTCCCATTCTCCATCCATTGTATGGTAGTTTAAATAAATTCCCAGAATTTTGCAGAATTTTAAAATATTGTGTGCAGAATGTTTAATTTTTTTTTGGCACTAATTCCACCAGGAGTACTAAACACACTTGCTGCTAACAATTATTTTCTCCATCAAAGCAGTGTTTGACAAGTATTTCCACAACTGTGAATAAACTACATATATTTAACTGCCATTTTTGAGGATTACACATTTGTCAACAAACACATCAGTACCCATTTCTTGGCATTTGCTGGAAGGTTTCATTCCTAGTGAGATCTTGCAATAAGCTGCATGCAGCACAAGCCCCATTAAAGTCAGTGGGGTTCTGCATGGATGCAGGGATTTGCCTGCATGGAGCAGGATCTAGGCTCAGGTTTCAAAACACTACTGTTTCTGAGTTAGAGAGGTGGCAGAAAGAATGTTTTTCCACCCTTACAGAACTTGAAAATCTGCACAGGATTTTGCCCAAACTATTAAAAATTCCCCTCGGCCTGAGCCTAAACATGAAGTTTCATCCCAAAATGTATTTCAGAAAGTTTAAACCCAGGCTATACCAGGAAGTTATGTATGAAGCTATTTTGCACCCTTAGCTATAGTAACAACAAGGAGTCCGGTGGCACCTTAAAGACTAACAGATTTATTTGGGCATAAGCTTT
>NW_020685262.1:0-1027 GCF_002925995.2 Terrapene triunguis
TTTTGTTCAGTGATGTGTGGTTGCTGGTGAGTATTTGCTTTAGGTTGGGGGGTTGTCTGTAAGCAAGGACAGGTCTGTCTCCCAAGATCTGTGAGAGTAAAGGATCATCTTTCAGGATAGGTTGTAGATCTCTAATGATGCGCTGGAGAGGTTTTAGTTGGGGGCTGAAGGTGACAGCTAGTGGTGTTCTGTTATTTTCTTTGTTGGCCCTGTCTTGTAGGAGGTGACTTCTGGGTACTCGTCTGGCTCTGTCAATCTGTTTTTTCACTTCAGCAGGTGGGTATTGTAGTTTTAAGAATGCTTGATAGAGATCTTGTAGGTGCTTGTCTCTATCTGAGGGATTGGAGCAAATGCGGTTATATCTTAGAGCTTGGCTGTAGACAATGGATCGTGTGGTGTGTCCTGGATGGAAGCTGGAGGCATGTAGGTAAGTGTAGCGGTCAGTAGGTTTCCGGTACAGGGTGGTATTTATGTGACCATCGCTTATTAGCACAGTAGTGTCCAGGAAATGGACCGCTTGTGTGGATTGATCTAGGCTGAGGTTGATGGTAGGATGGAAATTATTGAAATCATGGTGGAATTCCTCAAGGGCTTCTTTTCCATGGGTCCAGATGATGAAGATGTCATCAATGTAGCGCAAGTAGAGTAGGGGCGTTAGGGGACGAGAGCTAAGGAAGCGTTGTTCTAAGTCCGCCATAAAAATGTTGGCATACTGTGGGGCCATGCGGGTACCCATAGCAGTGCCGCTGACTTGAAGGTATATATTGTCCCCAAATGTGAAATAGTTGTGGGTGAGGACAAAGTCACAGAGTTCAGCCACCAGGTTAGCTGTGACATTATCGGGGATACTGTTCCTGATAGCTTGTAGTCCATCTTTGTGTGGAATATTGGTGTAGAGGGCTTCTACGTCCATAGTGGCCAGGATGGTGTTTTCTGGAAGATCACCGATGGATTGTAGTTTCCTCAGGAAGTCAGTAGTATCTCGAAGATAGCTGGGAGTGCTGGTAGCGTAGGGTCTGAGGAGAGA
>NW_020685263.1:0-5711 GCF_002925995.2 Terrapene triunguis
TTTGATTGTTTCTCCACCCCGGTATGTTTATTGGCGCGAAGCACACCAGGCAACGAACCCCGCTGTTGCTGTCCTCGGGCCACTGTGCCAGCAACAGTCTTGGCGTCCCTGGGTGGGCTCGAGGCTGAAATTTAGCTTTGCCCGGACCCCTCTCAGAGGTCAACGGATTGCGGCGACGACCGACGCCCAGCGCGCACCGGTGATTTCATCGGGGGCCTCGGCGGAGACGTGGTTTGGTTGACCCCGGAGGGTACAACGGTGCAACGCGCTCGATTAGTGGAGAAGCAGCTGCGGGTGACGGTGCAGAACCGGACCCTTGGATAAGGTAGGAACAGTCCAGTGAGGACTTAGGGTTTTGTTTTGACCTGGGGACGCCCAGTGTCTCCCTAGAGTATGGGGCAGGGGCAGAGTACTGCAGGCAGGGCAAGGTGTATGCCCTTAGAATGCATTCTGGTGAACTGGAAAGTGTTTGGATTGGATCCGTTGATTAAAAATAAACTGAAAAAATTCTGTACAGTAGACTGGCCTCAATGTCAGCTAGAGGACCAGGAAAGGTGGCCACCGGAGGGATCACTTAATTATAATACGATCCTTCAATTGCTTTTGTTTTGTCAGCATATGGGTAAACGGAATGAACATATGTATGCACAGTTGTTTATGTTGTTAAGAAATAGGTCAGATCTTTTGCAAAGGTGTAATTTGACTCCGACAGGTTCGGTAGTAACTACTGTTAGTCCCCAGAACCCTCCCCCGGTTGTGATGGCAGAGTCGGTGTCCCCTTCGGCTCCAACACCCCCACCATATAAAGACAGGGTGCCTCAGGTCCCAGAGATTGCCCCCTCGGTGGGATTCTATCCATTGATTACTGAGACTCGGATAGCCCGTACTGGAACAGATAATTGCCCAGCCACTGCAATGCAGGTTTATACCCATGTGTCTTTTAACCCAGTGGACCTAGCAGCCTTTAAGGCACAGGCAGGGGAATTTTCTACGAATCCAAGCAAGTTTATTTCGGTCTTTGAAGGGCGTCTGGCTAGCCATAAGCCTGACTGGGATGACTGTAATATCCTTATGCGGACCCTGCTGTCTGAGGTGGAGCGAAATCAGGTTGTGTCTAAGGCACGGGAGGAGGCACAGCGTAGACATGAGGCAAACGCAGCACACGTCCCTGCTGCTGCAGTCTAGGTCCCTACAGCAGACCCCCGGTGGAATCCCAACGTGCCGGCGGATCTCACCCGTCTCACTGTACACAAGGAGCTCCTATTACATGGTCTCCGACACTCAGCTGTCCGACATAACAATTGGGCTAAGCCGTATGAGCTAGTACAGGAGCCAAAAGAGAGTCCGGTTGCTTTTCTGCAGCGTATTCGGGATACCATCAGGCAAACTACTAATGCCAATCCCGATGATCAGGCTACTGAGGCAATTATAAAGGGTATCTTTACCAGCCGTGCTGCCCCTGATATTAAAAGGAAACTGCAGAAAAAGGAGGATTTGATGGGCATGACAATGGCACAGATTCTGGAAACTGCAAACAGGGCTTACAGCCTTAGGGAGGGAGAAAAGGAAAAGAGGCAAGTGAAAATGATGGTTGCAGCAGTACAGGCTGGTGGCAGGGGAAGATTTCAGGAAGGTGGAAGGGGCCGGGGAATGAGAGGACGTGGGTGTGGGCGCCCTGGCTTACAGGAAAGGCGTCTGGGTCGCAACCAGTGTGCCATATGCCGAAAGGAGGGACATTGGAAAAATGAGTGCCCCGAAAGGGAAGGTACCCCTATGATGGCAGCAGAGGATCAAGAATAGGGGTGTCAGGGGAGACGGACTATCCTGCCCCCGGAACCCCGAGTAAAAATGCGGGTGGGAGATTCAGACATAGACTTTTTAATAGACTCTGGAGCTGCACGAACTGCTGTAAACCAACCCCTTCAGCTGCCTGTGGCAGATTCCCTCACTGTGGTGGGAGCCACAGGGAAAGGAACTAAGTGCCCAGTATATGCCCCAGCGGAATGTGCTTTGGGAAACAGAACTCTATCTCACAGACTGGTTTACCTCCCCGATTGTCCAACGCCACTATTAGGACGGGACCTGCTTTGTCGCTTAGGTGCCACCCTGCATTTCACTCAAGATGAAATAAGCCTCACCTTACCCCCAGAGAATGCCTGGATAATGACACTTGCAATTGAGCCCTCAGCTATGCAAGCCCCAGAGTGGAGTCAGTGGGAGAAGCGGGTTTTTCCTCTGGTATGGGCATCAGGGATCCCAGGAAAGGCAGCCCATCATACTCCTATTATTGTTCAGCTCTTGCCAGGAAAAGGTCCAGTGCGAATCAAGCAGTATCCGATCAAAAGGGAAGCCAGAGAGGGACTGCAGGAGACTATAGACCAGTTCCTAAAGTGCGGGGTACTTCGAGAATGCCAGTCAGCTTGGAACACTCCTATCTTGCCTGTACAAAAGCCCAATGGCACATACCGGCTGGTCCAGGACCTGAGGGCAGTTAATGAGCGGGTTAAGACTCTACACCCCCTTGTTCCAAATCCGTATACATTGTTGGCCTCTATAGGGGGGCAGTACACCCATTTTTCAGTCCTGGATTTAAAGGATGCTTTCTTCACGATTCCGGTTGACCCCCAGTCTCAGGAGATTTTCTCCTTCGAGTGGGAGGACAAAAGGAGGGTTAGAAAGCAGCTTTGCTGGACAGTGCTGGCCCAGGGATTTAAAAATTCCCCCACCCTTTTCAGCCAGGCCCTGGCTAGAGACTTGGAGGAGTGGGACAACGAGGACAAAGTCCTCCTCCTGTAATATGTGGATGACTTGTTAATTGCTGCTGTGAGTCTAACCTCTTGCCTTAAAGCCACTGTGAGACTCCTGAACTTTGTTGGACTCCGAGGATATCGAGTAGCACAGAGTAAGGCTCAGATTGCTCCCCCAGTGGATGGAATCTGACAATGGAACACACTTCACATCCCAAGTCGTTCAGAAGATATCGGATGCCCTACAGATCCCCTGGAAGCTTCACACGCCATGGTGACCACAGGCCAGTGGGGTAGTGGAGCGTACAGATCAGACTCTTAAGCGGCACCTCTCAAAGGTTTGCCAAGAGGCTTCCCTTAAGTGGCCTGATGCTTTGCCCCTTGTTTTGCTCCGCATTCGCGCTCTCCCTAAGGGCAGGTTAGGGCTCAGTTCCTTCGAGATTATGTTTGGAAGGGCATGGCCTATGAATGGTACACCGGTTCTGGCAGGGGAGTGGGAAATGGGGTGTGGCTTCTTATCTCAGTACATGTGCTCTCTGTCTGCTGTTCTTTGTTCTCTCCACAGGTATACCAAAGATTTGCAGCCTCTCCCGCTGGATGCCCCGATCCACTCCTTGCAGCCAGGCGATTCCGTACTCGTTCGGACTTGGAAGGACGAGCCTCTCCAAGAGAAGTGGAAGGGACCTCACACCGTCCTGCTGGTCTCCCATACAGCAGCAAAGGTTGAGGGACACAAGAACTGGATTCATCACTCTCGCCTGAAAGCAGTGCCTGCTCCTGAACGGTGGACCGTCCAGCCTGCAGAGAAGACTGCCAGCGACGATCTGGGACTTAAGCTGTTATTCAGGTGACAATAGTGTCTGCTGGGAATGCCCTGTGATCTCTTTGGACAGTCACAGCGCACTCCCCGCGAGACCTCTGAGCGTTGGTTGTGTTTATTTTCACAGGGCCGGCCTAACCTGGTGGCCTGGTTCCTGTTATTTTTAATCTGCTTGCTATTGGTAATTGTTATTTTGTGGGTATTTGGGGAACTGTGATTGTTAGGCCCTAGGGTCACCTGCCCAATATGAGTTCAGGTCCAGGGTCTGCCACAGTGGTGCTCTTTGCCATAGAGACACTCCTCTTGTTAACTCCCGTTTCCCCCCAGGCACATGCGGGATGGAAAGGAATCCCTACTGACTTAGAGACAAACACATATGAGTCCCTGAAGGTTTGCTTTGCCCAAGAGTTTAACCTCTCTAACTGCTGGGTATGCTCCCAAATCCTGCACCATGCTGCAGGGTTACCCTGGAGGGTAGTTCCCCAGAATTGGTCAGATATCTGTTGGGGATGGTTCAGTAGGGGGGAAAATGCCTCGGGTACCCCCTTGTCACAGAACTGTACCATTGAGTCCCAGTATGCGTTAAGGGACGACCCCTGGAAGCCGCAGGCCAACTCAACATATATCCCTTCCCCTACTAGGTTGCGGCCAGTGGCCCCTGGTTTGGTGTGCTATCGACAGTTTAAGTCCAGCAATCACACCTGGTTTGCTGGGAATAGCACCTGTCAGTATTATTTATCCCCTGACAGTGACGCTTCCATCCCTGTCTACGTTAACGGCAAATCCGACTCTACCGCCCAGTTCGGATCGTTTAATGACAGACAAACAAATAGGTGGAGTAGCGGTTATAATGGCTTGGTAGGGAATGGCCACTCCTTTTATATTTGCGGTACCTCTGCCTATAAGTGGCTACCGCATCAGTGGTATGGAAGCTGCTATCTAGGATATCTTGCCCCTCCCCTTCATGTCTTCCCTAAACTGCCCCCTGGCCGCTCTAGGCAGCGTAGATCTTTGTATGCCACCCCAGAGCCCATTACAGAAGGAGACAGATTGGGTATGATCTTTCTCCCATCCTATGGGGTGGGACAACTGGCTCAATTTTCTCGTAAGCTCTCTGTGTTTCTCACCAAGTATGCCAATGAAACCTTGGCCATAGAGAAAAGCCTTAACTCAGAGCTTTACCAGCTCCGGTTGCTGTCCCTGCAAAACAGACAGGCCTTAGATTATGTTTTAGCCTCCCAGGGTGGGGTGTGTGTCCTTATTGGGAGTGAATGTTGTACTTATGTCCCAGAAAACTCACAGGACATTAATAAGCACGTCCTGTCAGCCGAACAGGCTTTTGAGCAGTGGAAGGCTCAGGAAAGGGAACCCACAGTTTTTGATTCCCTTTGGAGTTGGTTGCCCAACCTAGGAGGACTGGGAAATAGCCTTGTGCGTCTCCTCCTCACAGGTGTGGTACTGTGCCTGGTCACCCTCCTCCTGATTGCTTGTTTTAAATTGCTCCTCCGTAAGCTTTGTGCCCCCTGTTCCCCAGAAATCCCAGCATACCCTCTCATTGAGAACCCCAGCTCTATGGCACTCAATCATATCTTGTCTACAGAATATGAGAAAACTCAGCCAAAAGCTTGTTGAGTATTCTCAAAGGAGGGAACTGTTGGGGTTACTAGGCCTGCCTAAGCCAGAGTTCTTCCATGTTTAAACTCTGTCCTTCCATGTTTAGCTCTAATCGGTCTCAAAAGCCAAGGACAGAAATTGGAATGTGTAAATAGCCAGTTACCAATTACGACCTTGCTCATACCAGGTACCAAGCAATAATGATGAGGTTTGCATGTTTCTAGCTGGAGAAGGGGTAATAAACTAAGGGTAAACAAGACCAGGTAACAGTTTAGAGGAATGTTACTAACAAGCTAGATTTATAGCCCTAGAATGATTTAACGGCTTAAATGTATAAACATGCCTTCGGTAGAGAGGGGAGGGGGAGTAGAGGGAGAGGTAGAGGGGGGGTGGTAGAGAGGGGGAGAGGGGGGGGCTTAGTTGTAAAAAGTATAAGAAGAGAGAAACTGTTTTTTGCTGGGGTGCTTGATTTGAGACTTGCCTGTCTCCTTGCACCACTTTGAGATCTCAAATAAACTTTGATTGTTTCT
>NW_020685264.1:0-1818 GCF_002925995.2 Terrapene triunguis
CACAGACAACTACTGACTATTGGCTTCACCTAATATTCAGCGGGAAGATTTTTTTTTTTTTAATTTAATTTAATGACCAAGGGGCAGCTAAACACACAACTCCCATTGACTTGTAATGGAATTGGGTGCCTAACTCCCTTTTGTGCCCTAGGTGACCACCTGTTCTAGACCTGACCTGGCCTTAGTGATTTACATGGAAAATACACACTAAATCAGCAATTGCTGTTCATATCTAGTTGCGAAAGCCAATGAAGAGTTTCTGCAGCTGGCTCCAGGCTGAGAGGAATTTTTAGAGAGGTGACAGTGGCCTCATGCATCAAGGCTGTGGCTCAGAATGCCAAATGCGTTTTTGTACAGGCTGTCTACAGTTTACTAACGCTGTGTGATCCCAATAGGCACAATAGTAAGTAGCAATGTCACTGGAGGTTATTTGGTTTATGGTCAGGGTACACGTAGACTGGCCAATCTTCTTTTCAGCATTCAACTTTCCTTCATCTGAGATTCTCTCGAAGACTGACTGCGTTGAGATGAACAGAAGTCGCTCTGGGGCTGCATCGGGTCTCTGTCTATATCAGTGTATAGAAGCCTTGCCAAAATCCTCAGAGAAACATGACAGTCAATTTGTAAGGTTTTATTTTCTTCCCTGGTTATGGACAGTTGCGGTTGGGTCAGACACACTTGTGAGGAGCCATCTGTGGAGAAACAAAGATAAAATATTTCAGTTTTATGTTGATAATGTGAAGGCTCATCAGCTGCTGCTGTCATGTGCTAATGTATGTGGAGAGCAGTGTGAGTAGGGTGACCAGATTTTCTGTGGGTTTTTTATTTTATTTTATTTTATTTTTATTTTTTATTATTATTATTATTTTATTTTAACAGGGACCATTCTGATCTGTCTTATATAGGTGCCTATTTACAATTTTTCACACTTGCTATCTTGTCACCCTACGTGTGAGCAACACACTTACAGGAGCAAACCAGAGCCAGAACAAAAGTCTCTAACAGCAACGTTCTTTCTGCTCGTTAGACTCCAGCCAAGGAATGTAAATGATGGTCTTGAATGGAGAGATATGTGTAGATGGGGAGAGGAAGTGACTCATTTAGGTATCACTTAACTGGAGGTTATTGGCTGTATTAGATTTATTGCAAGGTGAGGTAGAGTTACTGCTGCTCAGTATGACAACTTTGACCTTGGGTAAGTGTCAACCCTAGCACTGGCATCAAATATATTCCTTGGGTGTGTTTCAGGATCAGTGTTTATTATTACTGTTTATTACTTATATTACAGTAGCAACCTGAGATACTATGTTGGATCTGGGCCCCGGGGTGAAGGCAAAGGCCTGCCTCACGCTGCTGACAGGCTAAAAAAAGGAGTGACCTCTCAAGCTTGTGGGAAAGGGAAACTTCAAAACATCTTTATTTTTATTTTTTGTATATATATATATATATTTTTTACCATGTCATTGTTTATGCACAAATACACTGGGTTTTGTTTTCTCCTCGCTCATCCCTAAAGCTCAGTCATTGTGCGTTAGCAGATTTCTTATACATCCTGTGGAATAGAAATCTTGCAGAAGAGAAGGTAGTGATGTTCAATATGAGACAAGGGGCCTGTTCCATGAGTATGTGACAGTATGGAAGAAAGCATGAATGAATTTGTTGGAGCATTGAATAGGCAGGTGGTGGACAAGAGGGGGAGGACAAGAGCTTCTGACAGTGCAGTTAAAACTGTAGTTGTCTTTCTGTCATTCACTTATCACTTGCCCAGAGAAGCTGCTCAGCCTTTACTGATGGAGAGAATGGTTAATGCCCTCAGAT
>NW_020685265.1:0-1544 GCF_002925995.2 Terrapene triunguis
GCTCTGGGCCTGGCACCACACTGCGCACTCTCCAGAAGCAGCCAACAGATCTGGGTCATAGGTGGGGGGGGCCAGGAGGTTCCACATGCCGCTATCACCCGCAGGCACCGCCCTCACGCCCAGCTCCCATTGGCTGGTTCCTGGCCAATGGGAGTGCGGAACCGGTGCTTGGGGCGGGAGCAGGGAGCAGTGCGCAGAGCCCAGTGGCCTCCCACCTAGAAACCATACCTGCTGGCTGCTTCCGGGGTGCAGCACGGTGCTAGCCAGGCCAGGTAGGGACTAGCCTGCCTTAGTGCCGCACCATCGCCAACCAGACTTTTAACGGCCTGGTCGGCAGTGCTGACCAGAGCCGCCAGGGTCCCTTTTTGACCGGGTGTTGCAGTCGAAAACTGGACACCTGGTCACCCTAGTATCTTCTGCCAGCAAGGGGTGTGTGTGTGTGTAAGGGCTCCGTCAGGCCCCACAAGGAGGGAGCCCAAACACTAAGGAGGAGCCATGAGAGAAGGGGAGGACGAGGCAGACAGGATATGAAACCCCTCTCATCAGGGCAAAAGCCAGCCTCTGTAGTGACCAGGAGGCTTCCCTGAGATGGTATATTGAGGACTGTTAAAATTGTAGGCAGTCACTTCAAATCTCAGGGGTTCCTGGTCCTGCTTGGGGGCTCTGTAGGGAAACATGCAGTTGCAGCCTGGCAGCAAACAGTCTGCAGCCCGGCAGCCTATATTAGTGGGGGAGGGGGAGTTGTGTCTCTCTGAGGGAGCAGCCTGCTTTCTCTCTTTCTGTTTTGGGGTTCTTGTGGGTTATCATTTTGAGTTGTAAGTACTAAAGCAGTGTTATATTGCAACTTTCCAGCAGGAGTATTTAATGTATGTAGTTAACTACTCTGTGGGTTTGCCATGACCATTCTTCCTGGGGCATGCAAGCCCAGTGCTGCTCACTGTGTGGAACTTGCATCATAGGTGCCGAGTTTCTAATCTGCTGGGGGGTGCTCCCCCCCGGCTCTGCTCAGGCCCCAACCCCACTCTACCCCTTCCCCCAATGCCCCACCCCCACCCTGCTTCTTCCCACCCCTGCTCTGCCCCGCCTCTTCCCATCCCGCCTTTTCTCCACTCAGTTCCGCCCCCTCCCCTGAGCGCGCTGCACCTTCGCTCCACCCCCTCCACCCCAGCTGATCCGCAGCAGGTGGTAGGCGCAGGGAGGGAGGGGTAGGTGCTGATTGGTGGGGCCCACCAGCGGGCAGGAGGCACTGGGGGGAGGAAGAGGCATTGATGCGGGGCTGCTGGTGGGTGCTAAGCATCCACCATTTTTTTCCCATGGGTGCTCCAGCCTTGGAGCACCCATAGAGTTGGCACCTGTGACTTGCACATTCCTCCAAAGCAGCCATGGCTCATCTCACATTGGGAGCCAGGGTTGGATGGGTGGGGTCTCATCCAGTCTGGGTTAGGGTGACCAGACGTCCCGATTTTATCGGGACAGTCCCGATTTTAGGGGACTTGTCCCGCGTCCCGACCTTACATCGGTCGGGACACACTTTGTCCCAATAT
>NW_020685266.1:0-1699 GCF_002925995.2 Terrapene triunguis
ACGGGAACAGATGGAAAAGCGCTGGTGACGGGGGAAGGGGTATGAATTATTAATAGGGAGGAGAAGAGAGAGGAGAGGAAAGATGCTCCTCACTCCCGACCCGCAGCCCCTGCTAGCCCAGCCCTGCCCCCGCCCCAGCTCTGCCGGTGCCCCTCACTCCCGACCCGCAGCCCCTGCTAGCCCAGCCCTGCCGGTGCCCCTCACTCCTGACCCGCAGCCCCTGCCACCTGTACAAACTGTGCTGTTATTAAACATTCAGCCCCAGGGTGGGGACTGGCTGGCTGAGGGGGGCGGGGAATGGGGCTGGGGCCTGTGCCCTCCAGGGGGCGCCGGCTCCTATCCAGCCCCACAATAGCGAAGTAAATTTATTATCAAGTCAGGGATTCTTATCTGAGAGGGGAGCTGGTGGTTAGAGCAGGGGGGCTGGGAGCCAGGACTCCTGGGTTCTCTCCCCGGCTCTGGGAGGGGAGTGGGGGCTGGTGGGTTAGAGCGGGAGGGGGGGGCTGGGAGCCCGGACGCCTGGGTTCTCTTCCTGGCTCTGGGAGGGGAGTGGGAGGAGGCTGCTCCCAAAGATCTGGGCCCAGACGGGTCGGCCGCAGAGTTTCCGTCATTGTCTGCTTGGAGTTGGCACCATTGTGGTCACCAGCGCCGGGCACCTCCCCTGTGAGCCACCATGTCCCAGAGGCAGATGGAACCAGAGTACGGGGGGGAGCAGAAACTGGAGGGGGGCAGCCCCCAGCCTTGCCGGTGCCCCTCACTCCCGACCCGCAGCCCCCTGCTAGTTCTGTGGTTGGTTTCTCAGAAAAAAAATATTCCAGCAGCCGGGGAGTTAATGAGGCAAGTGACAGAGTCTGTCCGAGGCCCCCTGAGCAGAGGGAGAAGGGGGGGCGGTTGGGCCATGTTGGGGGGTGGGGATCGTCCCCAAGGTCTCTGAGCCCCCCCACCCCCCGCCAGCCACTTGTAAACTCCTCAGACATGAAGGGAAACCCCAGGTGTCAGACATCTGACGCCCCCCCGGCCCACTGAGCTAGCCAGTCCCTGCCTTGGGGCCGGGGGGGAGCCGGCGCCCCCCAGCGGGAATGGGCCCCACAACGCACTCCCCAACGCCCAGATCTGGCACCTGCTCCCCTGGGCCAGTTTCTCGGGTTGGGGGGCTTGCCGTGATTTAGGGATTTCCCACGTCGTGGGGATCCTGCTGCTGGGGGGGCTTGGGGGGTTCGGTGGGTCACACTCCAGGCACTGAGCCACGGAGCAAGCGAGGGAGGGAGGTCGCAGGGGAGGCAGGGGGCCCTGGGGCGTCTGCAGCCTGTTGTGTGTTACCGAGGGTGGGTGGGCTGCGGGGGCTGCCTGTTGCAGGGTGGGGAGTGTTGCGGGGTGTTGGGTGTCACGGGATGTGGGGTGTTATGGGTTGTTGTGGACATGTTGAGTGCTGGGGGTGTTGGTGTGTTGTGTGTCGCAGGCTGTGGGTCGTTGGGGGACATGTGCGTATCCGGGGGGTTTCGAGGTGAGCGAAAGGCACTGTCCGTTGTGCCGGCATCTCCCCCCGCCACCGCTGCTGCATTTCCTGAGTTTCCACGGCAACAGAGAGGCAGTGGGATAATGGTCCACAGTCACCTTGACCCCACCAGGGGCAAGGGAGAGAACCCAGGAGTCCGGGCTCCCGCCCTCCCCCGGCTCTCGCCACCAGCCCCCACTCCCC
>NW_020685267.1:0-1268 GCF_002925995.2 Terrapene triunguis
CAGGAGCTCACCGGCCCTGCAGCCCCCCCGCCCCCCAGCGAGAGGCATAGACGTGTCCGCTGCTTTTCCCCCCCGGGGGGGGCAACCCCCCCCCCCCCCCCCCCCCCCCCCCCCCCCCGCACCATGCGGATACTTCACCTCCTGGGCTGGGCATGATGGGGGTTCCGGGGGGGCCGCCGCCTCCTGGAGGGCCCTGCGGGAGAAGAGCAAAAGGCCCAGGAGCCGTTTGAGCCTTGGCCCCAGGCAGAATCCCCCCAGCGCCCGGCCGGCACAATCTGCCCCCAAGGTGCAGGGCACCTCCCTGCCCCCTTGCGGCTGCGGTACTCACCACGTAGCTCCCGGGTGACGAGGAGGAGTACGCGATCTGTGGAAGGACGAGAGGGGACGAGTCAGCACCGAGCGCACGGGAAGCGTCTCTGGCCGTGCGCTCCCTGTGCATCGTGCCCGGCCCCGTGCCCCCCCGTGCATTGTGCCTGGCCATGCCCCCCCCCCCGCCCCCCCCCCCCCCCTGCCCGGCCCCCACCGCCCTCTCCCCCCCCCCCGCCCCAGGACTCACAGAGTTGGTGTTGGGGTTTGGCCACGGCGCTCGCCCTCCTGGGCCCCTGAAACACAAACAGGCCTGAGGTTGGCACTTCCCCAGGGTCCCTGTACACCCCCCCACACTGCTGCGTGGGCCCTGTCCTGCGGGGGGCGCCCCTGCACTGAGGATAGGGCAGGGTGGCACGGGGCAGCTGGGACACTTGGATGATTTTGGGGGGGGGCGCCCAGTTTTCTCACCAGCCATGGACTCATCCCACCCTCCCCCGAAACCTGCCCACCCACCCCCAGATCTGTGTGTCTGTACCGGGTATCTGATGGCGCTGGGACAGCCTGGACGCCTGCCAATTGCTCTGGCTCCGCTGGGCAGGGCGGGGCGGGGCGGGGGGGCGGGGGCGCGTGCTGGGTGCTGGGCCAGGGGCCACTGCCAGGTGCGAGGCTGCAGGCCCCAGACCATGGCCGGGAGCAGACGGGCGGCATGCGGCTCGGCTGGGAGCTCTGCCCAGTGCCTGGGAGCCCATCTGCAGCGCCTGGCGCAGGGCATGACCCACCCTGCAGGCGCTGGGCTGGCTCTGTGCCCCTCCCTGTGGGTTGTGGGGGGCAGGGAGGCGTGGCTGGGGCACGGGGGGGGGGGGGGGAGAGGTGCCTTACATGTTCATGGTGGGCATGCCGGGGCCGCCCAGCGAGTTGGGCGGGGGCCGCATCCCGCTGCCGTAGTTCTGCAAGAGAGG
>NW_020685268.1:0-2184 GCF_002925995.2 Terrapene triunguis
TGTCCCCCGGCGTGGCTCGGCCCTGGTGGCCCGTGCCAGGTGTGGTAGAAGCAGCTCTTTGCACAGGTACGATCACGCGGGTTTGCACACCCGGGAGCACTCAGCCGGCGAGAGGGGCCCCGTGAGACGTGCCCTCACCCCAGACGCAGGACACGGCGGGTTCTAGCAAACGGCTGGCGCTTTATTACGCTGACATCAATCCCGGTGCGGGAGGCGGGTCCCAGCCCCGGTGCAGCCGGCTCCAGGGGGATGGGGACCGGGTGGGTCAGCGCCATCCCCAGCCGGCTCCTCTGTGCTGCCGAATGGGGTGGACAGAGGGTTGGGGGGCCAGGTGCACCCCCAGTGCCCAGCACTCTGTCAGACGCCACTCGCGGCCCATGCACACACTTGTGCCTTGCACACATGCTCAGTGTGTCGCACGCTCGCTTCATCCTCACATTCACCCCGTTGTGCGTGTATACCACCCAGCATGCTTGTGCCCCCTCACTCCTCCACACACAGACTTGTGTCTCGCACGCTTGGATGTGCTCGCCCACCGTCTCTCACTCATCTCTGGCACACATGCCCCTGTGTCTGGCACACTCACCCATCCCTGTTGCACATGACCCTAGCCTTGCACACTCATCCCACACCACACATGCCCCAATGTCTCGCACACCTGCTCTCCATCACATTCCTCATCCTTGCACTCACTCCACTTCACACACCCCGTGTATCTCGCACACCCGCTCCCCATCACACATATCCCTTATATGTTGCACACCCACTCCCCATCACATATGCCCCCAGCCTCACACACTCGCCCCACATCACACTTACATGCACCCTCATGTCTCACTCACGCACGCACACCCCGGGCACATACACCCACGTGCCTTACATACATGGCCCCATCACACATGCCCCCCCAGTCTTGCACACTCACCCCAGTCCCATGTGCCCTCTGCCTTGCACCCCCTTTGCACTCACCTCGCAAGGTCACCTCGCACACTCACACCTACACATTCACCCCGTTTCCCTTCACGCGTTGCACACTCACCGTGCATCTCACACATTCATCCACACACTCATTGTGTCCCACGGACGCACACTCGCCACATCTCCCTCCCCCGCCCACAGCAGCAATCCAGTGGCTGTGGGTCCGATCAGCGGGGCTGGGTGGAAGAGCTGGGAGCCCTGGGGGAAAAAGGAAATCAGGTTACACGCTGGGGCCCAGGCAGAGGGGACATAAAGTTGGTGTCCCCCCCCTTTGCAAAAAGCCCCCCCAGACCTGCGCAGCCCCGGACTCAAGATTCACAGGGCCCTGCCCGCACCAGCCTACGTCGGTGTCTGTGACGGGGGCCCCGATCTCAGCTGGGGGGGAGGGGAGGGTCTGTGTGCCTGAGAACGGGCTGATGGGGGGCTGCACTGACCCCACCCCCCCCAGCCAAAGCTGGGGGGCCCTGGCGCTGCACAGACCCTAGTGAGACCATCCCGGCCCCAAAGGGCTGCCACACGAAACACACCAAAAATTATTTACAGATTGTCACAGAGCTAGGAAGGGAGAGAACCCAGGAGTCCTGGCTCCCAGCCCCCCCCACTCTAACCCAGACAGACAGGGGCAGACACACAGACAGACACCCGAGTGGCCCCCACCTGGGATAAGGCGGGGGAGGCGCGTCGTGGACTCCCGACGCCTCCAGTGCCTCCTGGTACGAGGGCAGCCCGGGGGGACCCAGCGGCTTGGGGTCCCCAGGGAGGCAGGTCAGGGGCACGTCGGGATTCAGGGGCACGTGGACGCTGTGGGGGAGACCAACAGGAGGATTATGGGGGGCACACACCCCTCCCCCAGCAAATCCACCTGGGGGAACGTCACCTCAGCACCTCCCCCGTGGGCCCTGTGCCGCTCCCGCCCCTTCCCCTCCCCTGGGGGTGCTGTGACCCCTCCCTTCCCCCTGGGGGTGCTGTGCCCCTCCCCCCAGCTCCTGCCCCTCTCCCTCCCCTGGGAATGCCATGCCCCTCCCCCATGCCCCTCCCCTTCCCTTCCATGCCCCTCCCCTCCCCTGGGGGTGCTGCGACCCCTCCCTTCCCCCTGGGGGTGCTGTGCCCCTCTCCCTCCCCGGGAATGCCATGCCCCTCCCCTTCCCTGGGGGTGCTGCAACCCCTCCCACCCCCTCCCCTTCCCTGGGGGCACCTCCCCCCCCC
>NW_020685268.1:2284-2902 GCF_002925995.2 Terrapene triunguis
CCCTCCTCTTCCCCTACCTTCCACCCATCCCCCCCAGGGGGGCCGTGGCCCTCATGTCTCTGGCCCCTCCCCCTTCCCCCCAGGCCCTGCTGGGCCCCCCCTTACCTGCGCTGCCTGCGCTCCTTGGACCGGTACTTGACCCAGTACATGGCAATGACGCCGACCATGATCATCAGAACCAGCCCGGCCACCAGCCCGGCCACCAGCCCGGCCACATCCACCCCGGGGCTGTCTGTGCAAGGGGGGGAGGGGATTAGCAGACAGGAGACTCTGTGTCCCTAGAGGCAGCAAGCTCCCACCCGGCCCCAGGGCAGGGACTGGCTGGCTCAGGGGGGCGGGGAATGGGGCCCAGGACCTGTCCCCTCTGGGGGGCGCCGGCTCCCACCTGGCCCCAGGGCGGGGAGTGGCTGGCTCAGGGGGGCGGGGAATGGGGTGTGGGGCCTGTCCCCTCTACGGGGCGCTGGCTCCCATCCAGTCCCAGGACAAGGATTGGCTGGCTCGGGGGGGGTGGGGAATGGGGTACAGGGTCTTTCCCCTCTAGGGGGGTGCCCCACACTCACCTGAGCTCCCGCCTTTCCCATTGTGGGGATAAGTCTCCCAAAAGGCTTTCTGGGGGGG
>NW_020685269.1:0-2427 GCF_002925995.2 Terrapene triunguis
CTCTGCTCGGCCAGGTGGACGATGCTTCAGCCTGCAGGTCTCTGGGCTGAGCTCAGAGCTGCTCATGGGGGCTCCAGGTGCTGCAGACCCCGGCTGGGGGCGTCGGTCCCTGCGGAGGGGCCACGTCTCGCCCAGGGGCTGGCTGGGTGGGACTCGCTGGGCAGGGCCTGGGGGTGGAGCAGGAGGGAGGGAGCCCAGGGGCTCAGACTCGGAGGCGATGGGGCTGCGGGGCTGGGGGAAGGAAGAACATAAGAACGACCAGACTGGGTCAGACCAAAGGTCCATCCAGCCCAGGATCCTGTCTGCTGACAGTGGCCAGTGCGAGGTGCCCCTGAGGGAATGAACAGAACAGGGAATCATCAAGTGATCCATCCCCTGTCGCCCATTCCCAGAGCGGGGCCCTGGGGGGGCCTGGCCCACTGAAGGGATCCTCCAAGGGGCTGTTTACAAGCTGGGGCTCAGCACACGTCTTGGGGATCCATGACACCTAGATAGAGTGGGGAGGGGACAGGACTCCTGGGCTCTATCCCCAGCTCTGGGAGGGGAGTGGGGTCTAGTGGTTAGAGCAGGGACCTGGGAGCCAGGACTCCTGGGTTCTCTCCCTGGCTCTGCCACTGACTCAGCATGTGATCTTAGGCAGGTCACGTCCCTTCTCCGAGGCTCGGTTTTCCCGTCTAGTGACAGCGCCCCCTACTGGGGAGTGGGTGAGGTGTACCGAAGGGCGAACTCTTGTTATTTGCCAGGGAAGCTGTGAACTGGGCAAACCGGGCATGTGCCTGGGCGGCTCTGCCCATGCCCGTCCCACAGGGGCTGCCTGGCCCCTTCACGAGCAAATAACAGCAGCTCCGTCCTGTGGCTCGTGGCTTGGAGCCACCGGTGCCTGAGCCTGGCTGGGAGACTGATGGCAGGTGCCAGGGGAAGGGGCTGCCATGGGCCTGGCTTACCCAGGCAGGCTGGGCGCCCAGCCACCTTTCCCTGCCACCCGAGCCCCGTGTTCTCCATCCTGCTGCCACAAGGGGGGGGGGGGGAGGACATAGACAGAGGCAGCTCCGCAGGGCTCGGTGCCTTCACCACCCTGGACACTTGAGGGGGGCAGCTCTGCCCTTCCACTCAGGGGGCAGAGGGTCCTTCTCCTCCTGCCCGGGCTCAGCCCCAGCGCTGGGTGACGCCTGTGCAGCCTGCCCCATCCAGAGGGAGTGAGCTCCTCTGCTGTGGGTGGGGAAAGGTGCTGTGGGAGTGGATGCCCTTGCGGGTGGGCAGCATGGATAAGAGGATAGGAGCAAACACTGTCCCAGCCCAGGGAGGGGCATTCCTGCCCTTCAACCCCTTCTCATGGTGCCCCCTGGACCCGCCAACCGCTGGCCTCCTGCAGATTCATGCATGCTCCGAAACGTGGCCCCACGCACTCTGTCTAGGCGCTACCCAGCCCCGTCCCATAGCATCGGAGCACCTAGCGGCCCACGCAGGTCCCAGCCGCGCTGCCTCTCCCAGCAGCCAGCACCCGCTGCCCGGCTGTGCCGCCAGGATGGGAGAGCCGGGAGCATGCGGCTCACCTTGGCGCTGCCCGCTCCGGCTCCTGCCCACCGAAGTGCTACCCTGGCTCTGCCACTGACTCACCACGTGGCTCTGGGCAAGTCCCTCCCCTGCCTCACTTTCCCCTCTGCGAATGGGGTGACAGCCCCGCGCCCTGTGCTCTGAGACCGGGGCATGAGAAGGGCTAGGTGCTAATTACCGATGGGTGTCTCCCCGCCATGTCCTGCTGCTCCCATTAGCTACATCCTGCATGCTGGGGCGAGGGCTCTGTAACAGCCCTGGGGGTGTGGGGCCGTGAGTGGGGGTCTCGTTGCCAGAGGGCACGGAGCTCTGTACTGGCTGGCAGGGCTGCATGTGGTGCAGCAGGGGGACTGAGGGGGCCCCAGGAGCCCAGTCTGGCCCAGCGCTCACGGGAATGGCAGCCCAGCACACACCTGTATCCCGCGCCGTCCCCCTGCCCCAGCTCCTTGCAGCCCTGGTGGGGGTGGACCCCCAGTAACGCCTCTCTGTCTGCCTGCTCACACTGCCCTGCGCCCCAGCGTCTGTGCCGGGGCTGCCCATGCAGAATAGCTCAGGGAAAGCCAGGACCAAGCAGGCTGCGCCCCACCCTCTCTGCAGCCAGCCATGGGGGGAGGGACCCTGGGACGGGAGCCTCTGCCCTGCACAGGCACAAAGAAAACTCACCTCGGCCCTGTGCCCAGCTGGTGGTTGGATTTGTGCTTGGGCCCCCGGCCTGCGCTAAACCCGCTCGGCCTCCAGCCAGCCCTTCGGGGGTGCCCTGTCACACGACCCCAGCAGGCTCAGCACTGGCCCTACGCCCCAATCCACCCGCCATGCATGGGGGGGGTGTCGCGGAGTGTGGGGGGACTCAGGGCCCTGCACCCCCGGCGCCCT
>NW_020685270.1:0-1865 GCF_002925995.2 Terrapene triunguis
GGGGGGGGGGGTCCATTCTGTGTGACAGTTGTTTGTGTTTCTCCCTGATGCAAAGCCACCTTTGTTGATTTTAATTCCCTGTACCTGTACGCCATGTCGTCACTCGCCCCTCCCTCCCTCCCTCCCTCCTTCCCCTGGTCCGTCAGATACTACTTTCGCGCCTTTTTTCAGACCAGACGCCATAGCTAGCACTGGGATCATGGAGCCCGCTCAGATCACCGCGGCAATTATGAGCACTATGAACACCACATGCATTGTCCTGGAGTATATGCAGAGCCAGGACATGCCAAGGCAAAACCAGGACCAGCCGAGGAGGAGGGGATTGCAGCGCGGCGACGAGAGTGATGAGGAAATGGAAATGGACCTAGACCTCTCACAAGGCACAGGCCTCAGCAATGTGGAAATCATGGTGTTCCTGGGGCAGGTTGATGCCATGGAATGCTGATTCTGGGCCTGGGAAACAAGCATAGACTGGTGGGACTGCATCGTGCTGCAGGTGTGGGACGATTCCCAGTGGCTGCGAAACTTTCGCATGCGTAAGGGCACTTTCATGGAACTTTGTGACTTGCTTTCCCCTGCCCTGAAGCGCCAGAATACCAGGATGAGAGCAGCCCTCACAGTTGAGAAGCGAGTGGCGATAGCCCTGTGGAAGCTTGCAACGCCAGACAGCTACCGGTCAGTCGGGAATCAATTTGGAGTGGGCAAATCTACTGTGGGGGCTGCTGTGATCCAAGTTGCCAGGGCAATGAGAGACCTGGTGATATCAAGGGTAGTGACTCTGGGAAACGTGCAGGCCATAGTGGATGGCTTTGCTGCAATGGGATTCCCAAACTGTGGTGGGGCGATAGACGGAACCCATATCCCTATCTTGGCACTGGAGCACCAAGCCACCGAGTACATAAACCGCAAGGGGTACTTTTCAATGCTGCTGCAAGCCCTGGTGGATCACAAGGGACGTTTCACCGACATCAACGTGGGCTGGCCGGGAAGGGTACATGATGCTCGCGTCTTCAGGCACTCTGTTCTGTTTCGAAAGCTGGAGGAAGGGACTTTCTTCCCGGACCAGAAAATAACCGTTGGGGATGTTGAAATGTCTATCGTGATCCTTGGGGACCCAGCCTACCCCTTAATGCCATGGCTCATGAAGCCGTACACAGGCAGCCTGGACAGGAGTCAGGACCTGTTCAACTACAGGCTGAGCAAGTGCCGAATGGTGGTGGAATGTGCATTTGGGCGTTTAAAAGCGCGCTGGTGCAGCTTACTGACTCGCTCAGACCTTAGCGAAAAGAATCTCCCCATTGTTATTGCTGCTTGCTGTGCGCTCCACACTATCTGTGAGAGTAAGGGGGAGACATTTATGGCGGGGTGGGAGGTTGAGGCAAATCGCCTGGCCGCTGATTACGCGCAGCCAGACACCAGGGCGGTTAGAGGAGCACAGCATGGCGCGGTGCGCATCAGAGAAGCTTTGAAAATGAGTTTTGTGACTGGCCAGGCTATGGTGTGAAACTTCTGTTTGTTTCTCCTTGATGAAATCTCCGCCCCCCCCCACCCACCCGGTTAACTCTACTTCCCTGTAAACCAACCACCCCACCCTCCCCTACCCTCCCCCCTTCAAGCACCACTTGCAGAGGCAATAAAGTCATTGTTACTTCACATTCATGCATTCTTTATTAATTCATCACACAACTAGGGGGATAATTGCAAAGGTAGCCCGGGATGAGTGGGGGAGGAGGGAAGGAAAAGGACACACTGCAGTTTAAAACTTTAAAACTTTAACACTTATTGCTTGGGAAATCATCTAGGGTGGCGTGACTGGGTGGCCGGAGGCCCCCCCACCGTGTTCTTGGGCGTCTGGGTGAGGAGGC
>NW_020685270.1:1965-2665 GCF_002925995.2 Terrapene triunguis
AGGGTGGAGTGACTGGGTGGCCGGAGGCCCCCCCCACCGTGTTCTTGGGCGTCTGGGTGAGGAGGCAATGGGACTTGGGGAGGAGGGCTGTTGCTTACACAGGGGCTGTAGCGGCGGTCTCTGCTCCTGCTGCCTTTCCTGCAGCTCAACCATACACAGGAGCATATCAGTTTGATGCTCCAGCAGCTGGAGCATCGACTCTTGCCTTCTGTGTGCAAGCTGACGCCACCTCTCATCTTCAGTCCGCGATTCAGCACGCCACCTCTCCTCTCGCTCATATTGGGCTTTTCTATAATCAGTCATTGACTGCCTCCACGCATTCTGCTGTGCTCTGTCAGCGTGGGAGGCAGTCTGTAGTTCTGTAAACATTTCATCACGTGTCCTTCGCTTTCAATTTCGAATCTTCACTAGCCTCTGTGAAGGAGAAAGATTTGCAGCTGGTGGAGGAGAAGGGAGAGGTGGTTAAAAAAGCCATATTTTAGAGAACAATGGGTACACTCTTTCACGTTAAATTTTGCTGTTCACATTACACAGCACATGTGCTTTCGTTACAAGGTCGCATTTTTCCTCTTATATTGAGGGCCTGCCAGTTTGGTGTGAGAGATCACTCACGCAGTGCCAGGCCACAGATTTCAGCTTGCAGGCAGCCATGGTAAGACACAGTCTTTTGGCTTTTTTAACCTTCTTAACATGTGGGGAT
>NW_020685271.1:0-1411 GCF_002925995.2 Terrapene triunguis
GATATGTAAACCCCTGCACTATTCAACTCTTATGAATAACAGGTTTCACCTCCAGCTGGCTGCTGGGTCATGGTTAAATGGTTGTTTGGCCAGTACGGTCTTAATATTATTCATATCACAGTTAACATTCTGTGGCCCGAATGAAATTGACCATTTCTATTGTGATCCCATGCCACTGATGGAACACTCCTGCAGTGACACTCACCTGAGCTTGTTGGTGGATTTCATAATAATCTCCGTATTCACCCTGCCTCTATTCCTACTAACCCTGATGTCCTACGTGTTTATCCTTGTCAGTATCCTGAGAATACCTTCCACTACCGGGAGACAAAAGGCCTTTTCCACCTGCTCCTCTCACCTCACTGTGGTGACAATTTTCTATGGAACCATAATGATTTTCTATACGCTACCGAAAGGTGATACACTCAGAGATCTGAAGAAAGTGCTCTCTTTTTGCTTCACGGTCCTAACTCCCCTGGTAAACCCCCTCATCTACAGCCTGAGAAACAGAGAGGTCAAGGAAGCCTTGAGCAAAGCAGTCAGTAAATGTGGCTTTCACAAAAAAAACATGCAGAAACTCTAAGATAATAATTTAGCCTGAGGTTTTGGAAGCTGCCTGCGTGAATGAAACAATCAGTCTGTGATGCACTGTACCTCAAAATAGCATCCTGTAACCCCCATATTCATCTTTTGTATATGGTTGTGATATTTCATAAAAAACATGCCTTGTAAGGTATCATATGAAAGGTCATGATCTGATGAAACTCATTCTTCTGTCAATATATATATATATATATATTGACAGAAGAATGAGTTTATATATATATAATTGAATATGGCGTTATGATATTTTTTTATATGGTTGTTATTGAAATGTGTTGAAAGTTTGGGAGTCGACCACTGTTAGTTCTCCAGTTACAACATAGGAGCTGGCCCACACCCAGGCGGACGTTAAAAGACCATCACCAGCCATTGACCAGCAGGGGAATTGTAAACGAGAGGTTTACAATTCTGTAACAGACAGTGTGCAAGCACCACACAATGGGAATTGCTCAACACTGTGATTCAGCAAGGCCCACCAGGACATGTTTCGGCCAGTATTTTTCCAGGGACATGAATTGAAAGTATAAAATAAGGGACAGCGGCATCATGAGACCACCTCTCAACTCTCCCACCTATTCTGGAAGCAACAAGAACGCTGGGAAGACAAAGACTTTGAACTGGGGAGGTTGGTTCCAGGCTGAGAATTGAATTCATCCTGTGTATTAATAACTGTAACCTAGCTGCAACATCCAGTGGTGTGAGAAAAGCTTTTTGATCTTACTGAGTCTGATAAAGTTTAGGATTTAGAATGTGTTTTTATTTTTTTTTTCTTAGGCATAAAGGTCAGAGATAGATTTTAAGTGATCAT
>NW_020685272.1:0-3048 GCF_002925995.2 Terrapene triunguis
AACCCCCACGGTAGATTTGCCCACACCAAAGTGGTTCGCGACTGACCGGTAGCTGTCCGGCGTTGCAAGCTTCCAGAGGGCTATGGCCACTCGCTTCTGGACAGTCAGGGCTGCTCGCATGCGGGTGTCCTTGCGCTTCAGGGCAGGGGACAGCAACTCACAAAGTTCGAGGAAAGTCCCCTTCCGCATGCGAAAGTTTCGCAGCCACTGGGATTCATCCCAGACCTGAAGCACTATACGGTCCCACCATTCCGTGCTTGTTTCCCGGGCCCAGAATCGCCGTTCAACAAAATCCACATGCCCCATTGCCAACGTCATGTCCTGGGCGCTGGGGCTCGTGGTTTCTGACAGCTCTGTGCCACTCTCCGACTTCAGGCTCTCACGGCGGTGCCGTAGCCTCCTCGCCCGATTTCTCTGCATCTGCCTCAGGGAAAGGTGTATGATAAGCTGCGAGGTGTTGAGAACGGCCACAAGTCCAGCGATGGTCGCAGCGGGATCCATGATCGCAGTGCTGTGGCGTCCGCGCTGTCACTGACCAGAAAAGTGCGCGAACTGATTTCCCGCCGGCGCTTTCATGGAGGGAGGGAGGGCGTTAGTGACGGACGGATGACGACAAATTTTTTTTACCCAGAAGGCATTGGCGGCTCGACCCAGAATTCCGATGGGCAGCGGGGACTGCGGGAACTGTGGGATAGCTGCCCACAGTGCACCGCTTCCAATATCGACGCTCGCCCCGTTAGTGTGGACTCACAAAGTCGAATTACTGTCCTTAGTGTGTCCTTAGTGTGGACACACACGTTCGACTTTGCAATATCGATTCCACATATTCGATTTAAGTAAAATCGAATTACCCTCGTAGTGTAGACATACCCTTATACAACATATGCACTATTTGTGTTATTGAATGAGGAACTAGAAACAACTGGGTGTAGTTATTGGCATGAAGTCAGTGTTCCTTCCTCTTCTTCTCCCTCAAATTCACTAAATGCCTCCAGTTGCTATCACCCTTTTTTTCTTCATCCAGTTTCTAATGCCCTTGTCACTTCCTGTACCATTGCTGCAATATTCCACCACAGCAAAGAACTTCTTAGCGTATGCACAACGCACTTCAGGTGGCACATGACCAGGATTCATCATGGAATTTGGTCCACTGGTTGGATCATTAGCTTGCTTGGGTACTGATGGGGAGAGTGATGTGAACACTTATCCATGCCCCCCAGCAAGGAACTCTTTCAGGCTAGCAAAATACAGTGAAGCTTTTGTACTGGAAAAAACACAGAGTGTTAGAAAGTGGGTAAAGAAAAGGGTAGTGATAACCCTCGGTCAGTTTCTGGATCTCTTTCCTGCCCGCAAAGTCCTGCCATATCATTTTGCATTTCATATCGCCCCTCCTTGATCACCATCGCCTGCGAGATGACTTATCTTCACCTGACCCTAGTTTCTGCTTCTCAATGGAAATTCTATAGCTGTGTGATACAGGAATAGGTGGACCATCTTGTGCATATTCTTGCTAGTGTATGAGTCCTGGTTCTATAGAAGAAAATTTTTCCACAGGATTGTCTTAATAAATATTGTAATTGCTTTATTTTAAAATTGAAAGATATTGAAAAAGAGATCAGGCTGTCTTTATTTGTCTAAGTTATGATACATCTATAATGAAGTAAAATTAGGAGTAATTTATTACAGGTTGGAACCTCTGGTGACTCAGAAAAATTTGAAAAATATATTCTGTGAAGATACAAGTATGCTGATGTCATAGATTTTCTGTTTCTACATTTTTTTATTGTAATGTATTTTACATGGGGAAAAAACCCTTCTTTTCTTGAGATAATTGGCTCCTGTGCTTATTTTTCACCAGGCACTGTATTGCTTTGTGATATCATGTATAGCTGCTGTGGAAATGATTAGGATGTCATATTTAACTAATTCCATTTAATGGGGAATGTTCATGGGACTGCACTCAAACACTAAAGATCCTGTTCTCATGTAAATAATCTTTAATAAAAGGCATATGTTTACCTTGTTCCCTAGAAAATGGTAGAGCAGAGGAATTGTTTTAAATAGTATTTGTCGAAGGCTCTAGAAGATTAGACCTTTTAAAAATTCATCACATGCTACTGATTTGACAGGCATAGATAAGTGCACCTTCTGATCAAGAAACATGATGTTATGCAAGAATATAATTATTTTAAAATATCTTGATCAGAGAAGAAAACATCTCTGAAAGAACAGCTGTTAAAACGTGCAATGGCAATTTTTCAAAATCTCCCCATTTAACTCTCCATAAATAGCACCAATGTTGACATGGCATATGCTAATCTGAATCTGGAGTGGTTTTTTTTGTTTTTTTTTGTTTTTTTGTTTTACAGCTAAACTATAAACCCTGAAGAGCTGAGATTTTAACAGAAAGCCTGGTGTATTCTCTATAGCTGGTACAATGTAATTTATAGAAGTGAGAAGCTAAGCATCTGATTAAGCAAAAGTGTGTACAGGTTCTTCGTTGCGGCCTTGTCTACATGAGAAACTTGCACTCAGTTAACTAAAGTTGTGATTTTTAAACCATCTTAAACTCATGTAAAAAGCTGTGTGGCTACTCTAGAACTAAATCAAAATGTCAATTAATCAGTTTAACATAAACCAAAGTAAGCCACTCCTAAATTGAAATCAGAGTCCGCTTGCTGTTGAATTCTCTTCTAGATAACCATTTTAGGTAGTGTGGTTTAATTTAAAAGTTTTAGTCTGGACACACAACATGGTTTTCAGTCTAAAAGCCTTGAAAAAATGTCAAAGATTTTAAGAAAACATTGAATATTTTTTGCAGCTCGAGATGCTGATGAGAGAGAGAAGTGGATTCATGCTTTAGAGGAAACAATTCTCCGTCATACTCTTCAGCTTCAGGTAAGTTAACCTTCACTCTTGATCCTGAAGCTCTTTTATTTTCAGAATAACTAAATAAACTTACTGACCCAATTTCTGATATCAGATATTCCAGAGTAGTTTATAAACAGCTGATTATCTGATGGTACAAGATACAGTACATAGTGATAT
>NW_020685273.1:0-6415 GCF_002925995.2 Terrapene triunguis
TGGTGGGGGCGGCATTGCTGGGTGGTATGGCGGCAGTGGGTTTGTGGGGTGTCTTGGCTGCACTGCTGCGGGGGGGGGTACTACACTGGAGGGGCTGGTGTGTCCTCTGACCCGCTGTCCTGTGTTAGAGGGCTTGGGTTTATTTACACCCTCACTTCCCATTCCTGGGGTCCGTGGCGGGCCTGGGGCCTGGGGCTGGTTTGCAGTGGGTATACCTTGCATTTGTGTTCAGCACTCCTTCCTGAGCACTGTTGTGTGTTACCTGGGGGAGCGTGTCTGTCTATGCAGTGTTAGGGTTTGCATGGATCCCGTTGTATGGTAGCAGGGGCCTGGCACCCCGCGTTTCTGCAATGCAGAGTTAATCGGGGCTGCTAGTGCCTACTTACAAGTGTGTCCCTTGCCTGCTGTTGTCACTGCCGGTGGAGGTACTGTTCAGCTGTGTAGTAACTATTTGCTTTATGATGTTAATTGGGAGTGCCAGACACTGCCAATGTATTTGTGGGGTGGGTTTTTTTGAAACAGTGCATTAAATGGGGGTGCTCTGCCTCTGGGGTTCCTGTATTCTGTAGGGAGTTTATGCATTTGATGGCTTGGGTTTATTTACACAGAATCCGTTTCGTATTGGGGGATGCCCTTATTTTAGCAGCTGTTGGCTGTCCTGGCCTGTGTTTTGGGTGTGAGAAGATGCTGGGTCTGCACCTGCCACGTGTTGGCGGTATGTGCATGGGTACTCAGACCTGGGCTGAGGTAGGGCTGTGCTGTCACTGCAGTTGTGGGTCATTGGAGTGGGGTCTGGGGCTTGGGAGGGGTGAGTTTTCTGTGCAGTCATGCTTGTGGCAGAGGGAGGAGGGCTGCAGTGGCTGGTGAGTCAGGCACATGTCAGCCCTGTGTGCGTGGCCAGTTTGCCAGCTTGCCCCTGGGCTGCTCCCACCACTGTTCACTAGCCTTGCCCCTCTGGGAGAGAAGGCAGGTTGCTCCTAGTCCCTGGAGGTAGAAAGATTGGATTCATAGGTTCATGTTAAGGCAAGAAGAAGGGGTCATTAGGAACATACCTGATTTGTACACAGAGGCTTCTCCTCGGTGATCCCTGCTTCCAGCCCCCTTGTTATCTCGAGTTGCTGAGAGGGGACAGGGGTGAGGTCAACCCTTTGGGATTGCTTACAACCTCAGCCTGTCTCCAGACTCCCCAAGGGGACCACCTGGGCTGGGCCTGACGCTGAACCCAACCCAAACAGAAGCAATACGCTTCTCAGGTGTGGATTAGATCTGCTAAGTGGCTTTTCAACTCCGCTCCAGTGACCCCCTCCTCCATTGCTGAGCAAAGGATTGGGAGCATCTTGCTTCTGGCTCTCTCCAGGCAGAGGGTGTGGGGCAGGGTCCTGTGTTGGCGACACTGCTCTGTGGGGTGGTGCAGCACTGGAAGAGATGGACCCCTCTGCCACTTGTGTCCCCTGGGTGGGAAAGGGGGAGTGACCCCCGCCCTGTCCTCCTGGGAATTATGCTCCTATCCCTTTATCCTTGGCATCTGAGAGTGTCCCCACAGCCTGGGGAATCCCCCACACAGGACCTCCTGCCCATGATGCTGAAAGGAGACAGGAGACGCTGTCAGCAGCGACATGACCCTGATGTCAGAGCATTCTGACAGGGAGACCCCCCCCCCCGCATCTGGCCCCCCAGGAAATTGTCAGAACTAGTCCCCTGGCAAAGACCACTTGCCCTGGAGTTGAATAGTAGTTGCTTACGGAGGGGTGAAGTGGTGATTTTGCTGGGGTCTCCCAAGTGTTATGGAAACATCTCTCTGCTCATCTGTTGCATCCGAAGAAGTGGTTTGTAGCCCACGAAAGCTTATGCTCTAATAAATTTGTTAGTCTCTAAGGTGCCACAAGTACTCCTGTTCTTTTTGCGGATACAGACTAACACGGCTGCTACTCTGAAATCTCTCTGCTGTTGAGAGCATGAGGCCCCTGGTGCTGCTGTGATACTGTCTGCAGCTGTCACTGGCTCCTGACTCCCAGGGGCCAGCCCTCCACCTTTTATCAGCCTGTCCTCAGGCCCTGTCTGGAGACACAGCGTGGGGGAGGGGCATCTCAGTATCCCAAGATTACTCCCTGACTTCTGGCTGGTTGCCAGGGATAGGAAACCCAGATTCCCCACACTGGAGCCAGGGTGACACCCCCCGCCCCCCATTCCTTGTTAAGCAGGATGCAAGCTCTGAACTGGGATTGTAACAGGGGTTTGGTTATTGCAGGGCTGTGATTAGAGGGCCCCATAGCAACCTGGTGACACAGTCCCAGCCTCTGCCATTGCCTTGCTGAGTGTGCCTCTAAGGAGAGTGGTGGGGATGTCTGGCTCCTTGGAGTTTGGCCCTGGGGATACTGTTCCCCTGAGAGTATTCATTGTCTGGCTCTGGCTAGTTTGCACAGCACAGCTCCCCGACTTACGCAAGTGTTCTGTTCCCAAATGCCTTGCATAAGTGGAAGTTTGCGTAACGTATCTCTGACAATTACGCGCCCAAAAAAAAAAGTTTACGGGGACGTTTTCCGTAAGTCGGGTTTGCATAACCCGGGGAGCGTCTTTATAGCACAGGTGATTTGGTTCACTGGAGATGGGGTTCTCCACAAAAATTACTAAACAACCCCAGGAGGGGGGGACCAGTAGGGAGGTCAAAGCCAAAGGCCCAAGAGCTTCATCTCTGGGGGGGGCTGTAACCTGAGCTCTGTTGCCCAGGTCTGAAGCAGAAGCCTGAGCCCTGGGCGGTGAGGCTTGGCCCAGGCAGTCTAACGCGACTTTGGGGTCCTGCTGCACAGTAACCGCTGCCTTAGAGGGAAATGGTGAAATGTACCAGCCTGGGGTACACAGGAAGTCAGACTGAATGAATCTATAGCTCCAGCAATCTAGCATGGAAGAGCTGCAGGAGACCTGCATGTGGTGTCACTTCTGCTTGTGCTACCTGTGCCTCATGGGCGTGTAGTGCTACCTAAGTGGAGTCCCCATCTCCTGTCCCTTCCACTTCCTGCTGGAGGGAACAGTCCTGTCCCGAAGGCATAGAAATAGATGAGGCTTTTCACAGAGCTAATCTGCCGCCCTTTGTTTCCAGACCTAACCTGGATGTGTGCCAGAACCTTGGCTCTGCAGCCCTGAATTTCTCTGGTGCCTGCAGTGTGGATTCGGAGCTAGTCCCTCACTGGTGACACACTAGTGTTGTGTGGGGCATTGGTGTTCGACAGCAAGATCTCTGGGTCTGGGCCCTTAGGAGAGGCTCTTGGTTCGTGCTCCCATAGAAGCAGTTGGGAATGCAGCCCTAGGCTAGCGGCAACTGGCTAGAGTTCATGGCCTCTCCCTGGGCATGCGTGTGGCTGAGAATTCACCCACATCCCTGGGAAACAGATTGCCTTAGTACACTTTCCTCTCTGCCTTTCGCTTGGGTTTGGATGGATGTTTTCGGAGCTTAAAGATAAGCAGAGCAATCTTCCCAGCACTAACCGTGCCCTAGGAGTGGGTATAGATAGCACAGGCGCCTCTCAGCTTTGCTTCAGGGATGGTTTTTGGGGAGACTTTTCAGAAGAGCTCCTTCCCGGACCCAAGAGTAGCTGTCGGCAGCAGGCCCAGAGTTCTTTCCCTCCACCCCAGGTGTCCTGCCCCTGTGGTGTCTGCAGGCCCTTTTGCTCTGTGTGCTGGTGGCCCAGGGCCAGATGGCATGAGCTTCTTAGTCCTAGAGTTACCCTTTTAATGGTGTCTTTGCTCCCATTTCAGGATTTTGGGGGAGGGCAGTACTGGGCTCATGGGCCTGGCGACGGAGTCGACCCCAGGCAAGCGGATCCGCAAGCCGTCACTGCTCTACGAGGGTTTTGAGAGCCCCACCATGGCGTCGGTGCCAGCCCTGCACCTGCCTCAGGTGAACCCTCCACCACCGGAGGTGTCCAACCCCAAAAAGCCAGGCAGAGTCACCAACCAGCTGCAATATCTCCACAAGGTGGTGATGAAGGCCCTGTGGAAACATCAGTTCGCCTGGCCCTTCCGCCAGCCTGTCGATGCTGTCAAGCTGGGCCTGCCGGTAATGAGTCCTGTGGGCTGGGCATGGGAGTGGCTGAGGCCCAGAGGGTGGGAGGGGTGTGAGTGTGTGTGTGTGTCTGTCTGTCCCCAGTTGATCCTTACTGGCTTGGGGAGTGTGTGCCGTTCCAGGGGTGTTAGGAGGATGCCTCATTCAAATATTGCTTCACCATGTGGCCTAACCTAAAGTATTCCCCCCCGCACTCCCCCCAGCCTGACAGTCCCAGGGACAGCACTGTCCCATCCTGGGGTCTGTGCCACAAAGATGGAGCTGCAGGTGCCTGGGCTGTGCCATCCCCAACTCCTCCTTCCCGACCTGTGGTGGTCTCTCAGCTGGTTCCATGCTGTCCCAGAGCTGAGGGTCTCCAGGTCCCTGTAGATCCGGCCTGCTTGGCTTGTCCTGGGAGCTTCCCCAGACCAGCCGCCCCACCCTACTGCTCCCTACAAAGGTGTGGATGAGGTGAGGCAGCCCCTTTACAGGTAACCCGGACACTTCCCCACCTAATCTCTTGTGCCCTGAATGCGTTTTGCAGATTCCCATCCATGAATTTGTAGAAGACATCACGTGACCCCAATATTAAACGCCAGCCCCCCGTGCACCTGTGGCGCTCAAGGATTTAAAGCCCGGAGGTAAATTCCACTTAGGTTTGCTCTTTCCTTAGCTTTAGTCTCCCAGCCCCTGTCGCACCCTGCCTGGGACTAGAGTAGTCCAGGTTGTTGGGTCACTGGGACCGCAGCCATTCATGGTCACCAGCTGTCCCAGTAGCTTAGGCTTCTCTGCTCTGGGGTGCGCAGGGGTCCCCGTCCCTGAGTTGTATGCGAGGCTGAATCTAGTGTTGACTGGAACACTGCAGGCACCCGAGGACCCGTGTCATTTGCCAGGTGACGTGAGTGTAGAAACCGGAATGAGATCTGTGTGCATGAGTGACATTACACCGCTCCTGCATCCGTGTGCTCCTCTTGGGTATTTCTGGACTGAGATGCCATCCCCCTCCCTTGATCGTATGCCTTTGGGGCGCGGGTGTGACTGGGATCCTTGTTGTAGGGCTCACGCCTTGTGACTGACCTCCTGGTCCCTTGTGCTCTTCTGCCGGCAGGATTATCACAAGATCATCAAGCAGCCCATGGACATGGGGACCATCAAGCGGCGTCTGGAGAACAACTATTACTGGGGGGCGGCGGAGTGCATGCAGGACTTCAACACCATGTTCACCAACTGTTACATCTACAACAAGGTGAGAGCCAGCCCTCCCTGCAGTGCTCTCCTCCTTGGGCTTTCCCTGGAGCCGGCGTGAGTCCCAGCCCCTTCCCTGCTCCCTCTAATCCCTCACCTCTGCGTTGGCCTACAGCCCACGGATGACATTGTGCTGATGGCCCAGACCCTGGAGAAGATTTTCCTGCAGAAAGTGGCTCAGATGCCTGCAGAGGAGCAGGAGATTGTCATCACCGTGGCCAAGAACAGCCACAAGAAGGGGGCTTCCCGGGCGGCAGGTACGTGCGCTCTGTGATGGGGAGACTAGTCGGAGTTGGCTCCGGAGGGGTGGGGGCAAGCAGATCCCAGACATGGAGGAATATGAGTCCCCCTGGAAGGGTGGTCTGGAAATGCGGGGGATGTAGTGGTTAGAGATGGGTGGGCTGGGAGCCAGGACTCCTGGGTTCCATGGTCAGCTGTGACATTGGGCCAGTCCTTGTGTGGTGGTGACTATATTCCCAGGTGCTGGCGCTAACTGGTGCTTGCGTATTCCCCCAGCTCTCCTGGCAGGTGCAGTCACTGCAGCTCACCAAGTGCCCGCAGTCTCCTCGGTCTCGCACGCCTCGCTCTACACCCCAAGCACTGAGATCCCCACCACTGTGCTCAGTATCCCCCACCCCTCGGTGATCTCGGCACCGCTTCTCAAATCACTGCACTCCGCCGCCTGCCAGCCAGTGTTGGCTGTGCCCGCTCCCACGCAGCCCGTGGCCAAGGTAGGCACCCACCTGTCTGGCGTGGGGCTGGGGGTGGTCGAGTGAGCAGCTGGTGAGACTGACAGGGGAGTTGGTGGATCAGGCCTGTGGGGCAGGGGGGTTTGGCTGGGTTGAGCCGTCTGCAGTCTGTCCTGCTGTGGAGGGGGTGGCGTTTGCAGACCTGGAGGAAGGGGCTGCGGTTGGCCATGTGGGGGTCAGAAAATACTTGGCTGTGGGGGTGCTATTTGCATTTGGGCCGCAGGGCGGTGGGGTTTCTGCAGTTGTCCCATGTGGGACAGGTGCTGGGTGGTTTGGGGTTTCAGTTGGTTCTGTATGGGCATGAAATTGGGGGGGTTGCTCAGCGCACTGCTCATGTTCTCTGTCCCTGCCCCACAGAAGAAGGGTGTGAAGCGAAAAGCGG
>NW_020685274.1:0-3697 GCF_002925995.2 Terrapene triunguis
AAAAAATGGTGGGTGCTTAGCACCCACCAGCAGCCCCCCATCAACGCTTCTCCCTCCTCCCAGCACCTCCTGCCCACCTGCAGCCCCATGGATCAGTGCCTCCCCTTCCCTCCCAGTGCCTCCCACCTGGCGCAGATCAGCTGTTTCGTGGCATCAGGAGGCACTGGGGGGGGAAGCGAGGGCGCAGTTCACTAAGGGGAGGGGCGGAACTGGGCGGGAAGAGGCAGGGCGTGGGCATAGCAGGGGTGGGAAGAAGTAGGGCAGGAGTGGGGCATTCGGGGAAGGGGTGGAGTGGGGGTGGGGCCTGAGCAGAGCCAGGTGGGAGCACCCCCAGCAGATTAGAAACTCGGCGCCTATGCTCTCTGTTTCGTGGATTTTTCGCACCCCTGAGACGTAGGTATGCCAATATAAGTTACCAGTGTAGACCAGCCCATAGGAGAACAAATAAAGAGAGAGACAGAGCCTGAACATGGGGTACACTGCAGATTGTCTGCGGTAACCAGCATGGACTATGCTTTAACCTTCATGGCTCTATGCTGACCTAGGGACTTGCAGAGTCTATAGCCAGGTGATGAATAAAGGTTACCTTGTTTTGCAAAGACTGCCTGTGCCACTGTGTGTGAGAGCCCTGCACACTGAAGGGAGCAGTACAAGCTGCCCGCTGGAATCTGGCTGGGCTGGTTCCCTGCAGGAAGCCACGGATCTCTCGAGAGTAATTTCTGGTGCTAACAGCCCAGTCTTCGAGTCTTAGGGTATGTCTACACAGCAAATTAAAACTCACAGCTGGCCTGTGCCAGCCGACTCAGGCTCAGGCTGCAGGGCTGTTTCACTTAGAGTTACCATACGTCCAGGTTTTCTGAACATGGCCTCTTTTTTGGTAGTCCGCTCTCCATCCCATAGATTTTTTAAATAAGAGTCAAAGTCCCTGCTCCCCCTGCCCCAATATCCCCTTTTTAGGAATCTGAAATATGATAACCGTAGTTTCACTGCACTTTGGGGCTTGGGCTGGAGCTTGGCCTCTAGGACACTGTGGGGTAGGAGGGTCCCAGAGCTCAGGCTCCAGCCCATGCCTAGATGTCTAAATAGCAATGAAACAGCCCCTTAGCCCGGGACCCACAAGCCTGAGTCAGCTGGCACAGGTCAGCCACGGGTTTTTCTTTACTGTGTAGACCAACTCAGGGTTCATTTTTCCAAGTTGCCTGAAAGCCTTTTAGTGTACAGCATTGTTAACACAATGTAGATATTAATATATTTTAGAGTGTAGGTGTCTTGGCACTTAGCCACCTATGCCATGAGGTGGTGTGCCTCGATTTCCCCTTCCACACAGCAGCCTAGATTTGTTATGCTTTTCTGCTGTGCCAAGCTCTAAGCCTGTTTACAGGTACTAGCTGAGAAGCAGTATTCTTATAGGACTTCCTTGTTACCACTCCTAGCATGTACAAAAATTTTCCAAAAATCATGCATGTTACACATTTTTAAGGGATTTACCATCGGTACCAAATTCTTTGTCTCACCCCATAGATTGTGTATGAAGAGACATAATGGAGATATCCCATCTCCTAGAACTGGAAGGGACCTTGATAGGTCATTGAGTCCAGCCCCCTGCCTTCACTAGCAGGACCAAATACTGATTTTGCCCCAGACCCCTAAGTGGCCCTCTCAAGGATTGAACTCACAACCCTGGGTTTAGCAGGCCAATGCTCAAACCACTGAGCTATCCCTCCCCCTAAATAATAGTAACAGCAAATTCATGATAGGGAGGCACTTCCAAGTATGATTATCATACCACACCTTCTGTTTAGGCAGTCCAGTTTGTTCAGCATTTATTGTATTTTCCAACCCCTTCCTGTATCATAGTATGTGTTTAGATACAGGTTTTCCCTTCCCTTTAGTAAAGGTTCTTAGTTCATGTATGTCTTTGGGGAGGAAAGGGTGTAAGGAGACCTTGCATGTTACTGGCCCTCCCCCTGTGGAGTTGCATTTCATCTCCAGAGCTAAGCCCATGTGAACAATCCACCCCCTCCCTCCTGGGGTTTCTTTGTGGTTCTTACTCCCATTACTCAGTGACCTATGCTTAGCTGTTGGAGGAGTTTACCTGCCCATGAAATGGATGCCTCCTCCCCTTTCACAGATGGGTCATTAGCATTTTCACTGAGTCATTAGAAAGACCTTCAACCTGCCTTAAAGAGACAGGGTTAGTTTTTACAAATACATCAGGAACAACATTTTGCAAAAGTGGGAACTGGATTGGGGTACCCACTGTTACCCCTCTCTCTATTCCCAAGAGGTCAGTTGTATGACTGCTCCCCTCCGGGAGGTCAGTTACACAGTTCCCTCCAGCTAATCTCTCCTGGGCAAACCCTCCCACGTAATCAGTGAGGAGACATTCCTGTACTCCCTCACATCCCTTCTTAACCTCTTTATCTGAGTCCCCCTCTAAGGCACACACCTCTGTGCTCTCTAGAGTGGGATTTATCCCATTCAGCTGTCGGCTCACAGCTAACAGCCAGAGCAGACCTTTCATTAGTAAGCACTGTACCCTCCTCCCTCTTTGAATTGGGTTTGCCTTCAGTTACAGAGCCCATGGAACCCTTACCCACTGCAGTGGTCTGTAGAATTCCACCACCCTCCTTGGGGCTTCCCTCTAGGACACACCTTCCTATGCATTCTAGAGCAAGGTCTATCCCTTGCTCAACTGCAACCTGGACAGCTTTCTCTCAGATAAGCAAAACATTTCCTTCCCTCCTGGAGAAAAACCTGTCTTTAGCTGTAAGAGCTAGTCTCAGCCACACCCACCCCTGGCAGCAGACTGTTTTCCACTGCTACAGAGGATTAAAGAGACACTCTCCCATTTCCTCAGCAGTTTCTGTGACTTTACTCTTTCCCTCTGGGGCTTCAGCACAAGATTCCTCCTTGTTGCTGACAGACCCCTGGACAGCCTGAGCCACATTGAAAAAGTTGTCCCCCAATAATATTTGTGTTGGGTTATGGGGAACAGCAGCAATTAATTCAGCAGTTAATTCAGCTTGAAAATTCTCAGTATCCATGTGCACTTTAGCCAAAGGCACAAGGATTTTGTGACCTCCTACTAACAAAAGCTCTGCCATCTGTCCTGGCAGTATGTTTGTCTCCTGAACAAGGTCTCTCCTGACCACAGACATTTCTGCACCAGTATCTCTCCATCCAGGGAGCTCTTTCCCATTAATTCTGACAGACTTTATGTGCATCTTGCCAGGCTGTGCAGTGGCTATTTTTACAAACCATGTGTGATAAGTGGCAATTGCTTGAGGTGCCTCTGTGCTCTGGGTAGCAGCATTTCCATGAGTTGCTTGCTGCCTGTTCTCACTCAGCACAGGGTTACTTATTATTACAGCCTTAAATATGATTTACATATGGTGGGAATCCTTTGCTTCCCAGTTTGACCCCCACTCCCTACTAGTGGAAAAATACCAGCAGTCCAAGATGGTGTCCAGTACCAGGTGACAGAATCACATGACTCTGCAGTGTCAAAAAGCATCCCAGGAAGCTTCTCAGGAAGGTGGGAGATTAGCATCTGCAAAGCCCTATTGTTCTCCCTATGGTTTATTAACTAACCAGCCAGACTGATTGCATTTTGTCTAGTGGATGTTCCCCAGGTGCAAACACTTTTCATAGATTCATAGATTCTAGGACTGGAAGGGACCTCGAGAGGTCATCG
>NW_020685275.1:0-5805 GCF_002925995.2 Terrapene triunguis
GAGAAAGGAGGGAGGAAAGAGGAAAAGGGAAACCAAAAAGGATAAACCCCAATGTCCCCAGGGATTCCAAGCGTCAAAGTCCTAGGCAGGAAATCAAATTCGGCCACCTTAAGCCAGTGTTTTCTGGGCCTAGAATGGTGCCTGCACCAGGGGGATCAGACTGAACAGGTTCCAAACCTCTCTGGGCCTCTTACCTTGGAAAAGGGAAGTTTGTTTTCAGCTGTTGCGAACAGGGGCTGCTAACAGGGAGTTTCGCAAGGGAGTTTGGAAGGGGAGCAGGAAGGGGCGCGGGTCCCTTGCCGGTTCTATCTTAAACCCTTTATTCCCCTTAAAACCTATAGCCCAAACTACATTCAAAACTTCTTGCTTTAAACAACCCCTTCATTAACTAGGAGAAAATGCAGGCAGAAGCCCAGCTGCAGAGTGGGGGCTATCCAGTTTATTGCACTGAATGTAGCATGTATGATTACCTGCCCCGTGGGCAGGTGGCGTATGTGTGCATTCGGTGCAAGGAGCTCCTGGCCCTCAGAGACCACGTATGGACTCTGGAGGCAAGGGTGGCGGAACTGGAGGAGCTAAGGGAGGCAGAGAGGTATGTTGATGAGGCTTTCCGGGACACTGTAGAATTGTCCCACCGCCGGTCAGACAGCCCCTGCGCTGTTGAGGAGGATGAAAGGCCCAGGGAAGCAGAGCAGTCAACGGGAGCAGAGGAAAACCTTCCCATAGTTGGGACCCTCCTTCCAGACGGTGCTGGGGTTGCCTCTCGCACTGAGGTTACCTCTCCGGGGGAGGGAACTCCAGTAGCTAGGAAAAGGCAGGTATTAGTATTGGGAGATTCGATCATTAGAAACGTAGATAGCTGGGTTTGTGATGACCGGGAGAACCGTATGGTGACTTGCCTGCCTGGTGCGAAGGTTGCGGATCTCTCGAGGCAGCTGGAGAGACTTATGTGTAGTGCTGGGGAGGAGCTGGGTGGTCGTGGTACATGTAGGTACCAATGACATAGGGAAGGGTAGGAGAGACGTCCTGGAGGCCAAATTTAGGCTGCTAGGAAAGAGACTGAAATCCAGGACCTCTATGGTGGCATTCTCAGAAATGCTCCCAGCTCCACGCGCAGGGTCAGGTAGGCAGGCAGAGCTTCAGTCTCTCAATGCGTGGATGAGACGATGGTGTAGAGAGGAGGGGTTTACATTCATTAGGAACTGGGGAAACTTCTGGAATGGGGGGAGCCTATACAGGAGAGATGGGCTCCACCTAAACCAAAGTGGAACCAGACTGCTGGCACTACACATTAAAAAGGTTGTAGAGCAGTTTTTAAACTAGGAGATGGGGGAAAGCCGACTGCTGCAGAGGAGCATGTGGCTCGGACAGAGACTTCTCTTAGGGGAGAGTCTAATGATAGAGAATCTCCAGGTTATAGTCAGGAGCAGAGGATGGAAGAGGATAAAGTAGGGGCCAGATCAGATGATAAACATTCACATAAAAAAGAATCTGATACATCAGAAAAGGGCAGACAAATAAACAGTGACAAGTTTTTAAAGTGCTTGTACACAAATGCTAGAAGTCTAAATAATAAGATGGGTGAACTAGAGTGCCTTGTGATAAAGGAGGATATTGATATAATAGGCATCACAGAAACCTGGTGGACTGAGAGCAATCAATGGGACACAATCATTCCGGGGTACAAAATATATCGGAAGGACAGAACAGGTCGTGCGGGGGGGGAGTGGCACTATATGTGAAAGAAAATGTACAATCAAATGAAGTAAAAATCTTAAGCAAATCCGCATGTTCCATAGAATCTCTATGGATAGTAATTTCATGCTCTAATAAGAATATAACATTAGGGATCTATTATCGACCACCTGACCAGGACGGTGATAGTGATGGTGAAATGCTAAGGGAAATTAGAGAGGCTATCAAAATTAAGAACTCAATAATAGTGGGGGATTTCAATTATCCCCATATTAACTGGGAACATTTCACTTCAGGACGAAATGCAGAGATAAAATTTCTCGATACTTTAAATGACTGCTTCATGGAGCAGCTGGTACGGGAACCCACAAGGGGAGAGGCAACTCTAGATTTAGTCCTGAGTGGAGTGCAGGAGCTGGTCCAAGAGGTAACTATAGCAGGACCGCTTGGAAATAGTGACCATAATACAATAGCATTCAACATCCCTGTGGTGGGAAGACCATCTCAACAGCCCAACACTGTGGCATTTAATTTCAAAAGGGGGAACTATGCAAAAATGAGGGGGTTAGTTAAACAGAAGTTAAAAGGTACAGTGACAAAAGTGAAATCCCTGCAAGCTGCATGGGCGCTTTTTAAAAGACAACATAATAGAGGCCCAACTTCAATGTATACCCCAAATTAAGAAACACAGTAAAAGAACTAAAAGAGAGCCACCGTGGCTTAACAACCATGTAAAAGAAGCAGTGAGAGATAAAAAGACGTCCTTTAAAAAGTGGAAGTCAAATCCTAGTGAGATAAATAGAAAGGAGAATAAACGCTGCCAAATTAAGTGCAAGAATGTAATAAGAAAAGCCAAAGAGGAGTTTGAAGAACGGCTAGCCAAAAACTCCAAAGGTAATAACAAAATGTTTTTTAAGTACATCAGAAGCAGGAAGCCTGCTAAACAACCAGTGGGGCCCCTTGATGATCGAGATACAAAAGGAGCGCTTAAAGACGATAAAGTCATTGCGGAGAAACTAAATGGATTCTTTGCTTCAGTCTTCACGGCTGAGGATGTTAGGGAGATTCCCAAACCTGAGCTGGCTTTTGTAGGTGACAAATCTGAGGAACTGTCACGGATTGAGGTGTCACGAGAGGAGGTTTTGGAATTAATTGATAAACTTAACATTAACAAGTCACCGGGACCAGATGGCATTCACCCAAGAGTTCTGAAAGAACTCAAATGTGAAGTTGCGGAACTGTTAACTAAGGTTTGTAACCTGTCCTTTAAATCGGCTTCTGTACCCAATGACTGGAAGTTAGCTAATGTAACGCCAATATTTAAAAAAGGCTCTAGAGGTGATCCCGGCAATTACAGACCGGTAAGTCTAATGTCTGTACCAGGCAAATTAGTCGAAACAATAGTTAAGAATAAAATTGTCCGACACATAGAAAAACATAAACTGTTGAGCAATAGTCAACATGGTTTCTGTAAAGGGAAATCGTGTCTTACTAATCTATTAGAATTCTTTGAAGGGGTCAACAAACATGTGGACAAGGGGGATCCAGTGGACATAGTGTACTTAGATTTCCAGAAAGCCTTTGACAAGGTCCCTCACCAAAGGCTCTTATGTTAAGAGGGATAAAAGGGAAGGTCTTTTCATGGATTGAGAACTGGTTAAAAGACAGGGAACAAAGGGTAGGAATAAATGGTAAATTCTCAGAATGGAGAGGGGTAACTAGTGGTGTTCCCCAAGGGTCAGTCCTCGGACCGATCCTATTCAACTTATTCATAAATGATCTGGAGAAAGGGGTAAACAGTGAGGTGGCAAAGTTTGCAGATGATACTAAACTGCTAAAGATAGTTAAGTCCAAAGCAGACTGTGAAGAACTTCAAAAAGATCTCACAAAACTAAGTGATTGGGCAACAAAATGGCAAATGAAATTTAATGTGGATAAATGTAAAGTAATGCACATTGGAAAAAATAACCCCAACTATACATACAATATGATGGGGGCTAATTTAGCTACAACAAGTCAGGAAAAAGATCTTGGAGTCATCGTGGATAGTTCTCTGAAAATGTCCACGCAGTGTGCAGAGGCGGTCAAAAAAGCAAACAGGATGTTAGGAATCATTAAAAAGGGGATAGAGAATAAGACTGAGAATATATTATTGCCCTTATATAAATCAATGGTACGCCCTCATCTCGAATACTACGTACAGATGTGGTCTCCTCATCTCAAAAAAGATATACTGGCACTAGAAAAGGTTCAGAAAAGGGCAACTAAAATGATTAAGGGTTTGGAACGGGTCCCATATGAGGAGAGATTAAAGAGGCTAGGACTCTTCAGCTTGGAAAAGAGGAGACTAAGGAGGGATATGATAGAGGTATATAAAATCATGAGTGATGTGGAGAAAGTGGATAAGGAAAAGTTATTTACTTATTCCCATAATACAAGAACTAGGGGTCATCAAATGAAATTAATAGGCAGCAGGTTTAAAACAAATAAAAGGAAGTTCTTCTTCACGCAGCGCACAGTCAATTTGTGGAACTGCTTACCTGAGAAGGTTGTGAAGGCTAGGACTATAACAGTGTTTAAAAGAGAACTGGATAAATTCATGGTGGTTAAGTCCATTAATGGCTATTAGCCAGGACGGGTAAGGAATGGTGTCCCTAGCCTCTGTCTGTCAGAGGATGGAGATGGATGGCTTGATCATTGCCTGTTAGGTTCACTCCCTCTGGGGCACCTGGCATTGGCCACTGTCGGTAGACAGGATACTGGGCTAGATGGACCTTTGGTCTGACCCGGTAAGGCCTTTCTTATGTTCTTATGTTCTTATGTTCACAATCAGTGGTAGGAAAGGAGAAAACTCCACAGAGGTTCCTCCCCATGCTCACATCCGTGAATCCTAATTCTCTCTCAGTCCTCGAGGAGAGACCTTGCGAAGGAGATTTGCGGCAGCAAAGCCGGGGGGGTCTCAGAGACTGGCCTGGCCCTGCACCTCTGTCCTGCCCAGCTGATATCAGGGTCTCTCTGTAAGGTCACCCCCTCCCCACCACCTTTGCCCAATAGGCCGAGTTCCTGCAACAGGCCTTTGTGATGTCACTGCCACCCCCACCCTTCCCCTCAAAGCTGATGTCCTGCCCCTGGCCAGCCTCGTTGGGTGTTTGTTTCCCCTGGATCTAGGGTTGCCAACTTGCTGGCCCAACAAAACTGACCACCCTTGTCCCACCCCATCAAGGATGGAATGCAAGGCTGAGTTCACTCACCAACCCCCTGAAACATGTCAGTGCCCCAGAGAAAACTGGACTCCTGCTATTGGAACGAAATACTGGAGATCTGAATGGGAAAGGGACTGTCTGAACTGTCAAGATGGGGAACGAACAACAATCTACAGCAATGTCATTAAAACAAACACACTCCAATCCAGCTCCATCCGGAAGGGAAATGGGCAGGAATTCCTGCTGTCCAGCAATGGACACACTTACAGCCCCGCACAGCAGTGAGTGGGCCGGGGAGCCTGGTCTGAGCAAACAATGTGAAGTGATAATTCACTAAGAGAATCATAGTGTAGGGAAGCCAGTGGCCATCAGGTAGCTGTGGCTGAGGGGTTAAGGTGCTGGACTAGAAATCCCTTGGGGCCTTCCCACGTAGATTTGAATCTCCGTGCCAACTCCGGAAGCATTGAACTGTTGTCATTGCTGTAGTCTCAGTGCTGGCGCATCCCTAGTGCCAACTGGAGGTAGATCTGGTCTCACTCTCAGGCTGTCTACACTTAAAATGCTCCTGTAGTACTTTGGAGTAGACAGTTGCTACAGTGACTGGTGAGGTTTTTCCTATTGCTCTAGCTGCACTGACAGAACACAGAGACTGAATTCCCACCCCTCCTGCATAGGAGCTGTCAGCAGTTTCATTGTTCTGCAGCCAGCTTCCCATTAGAAATGCTGTTGTGGGACATTCCCAGAGCTGGACATTTAGCAAGGACAGAATTTGAAGAGCAAACGTGGCTCCTCCCACCAGGAGGGATTGGAGTGTTTTGTCCCTTGTGATGGGTTGGATCACAGAAACCCCTTGGGAGCTGCCAACCGATGTGCCAAGACTACTTCTGCCCCTGCTTTCCTGCCCTGG